>NW_027153712.1:2466-11013 GCF_002600585.1 Cystoisospora suis
CTATCTTTAATCTATGTATTTATCTTTAACTTGTGTATTTATTTTTCTTTCTTTCTTTCTTTCTCTAGAAAGCGAGTTAAGCCTGACCGCAAGGAGGATCTTCCGTAAGTCTTCTCACGAACTCGAAAAGACTAGAAAGAAGAAGATCCAAAGAAAGACACCCCCGGACCAAAAGAAGGAAGAAGAGAAGAGGCAAAAGAAGAAGAAAGGAGACATGAAGAGAAAGAAAGACTCTGTATCTATCTTATCGAGAGAGAGAGTATTAGTCTATTCATGCCCTTCTTCTCTTCAATCTCCTTTTGTCTGTGTATGTCTGACCGTATCTATACCTCCCTCGACAGTTTGCATAAGAAGGGGCTTCTCGCCTCTCCTATCGTTTCCTATGTAACCCAGGCTATCTACTTCAACCTCTCATATACAGACATGTCTATATAGATATATATATATATAGATATATATATATAGATAGATATATATCTAGATATATTTATATGTAGGCATGTTTCTCTTTGTGTTTGTAGGTATGTGCACTTCTTTAGAAGTAGGTGGTTTGCTAAGAGAGAAAGAGATAGATAGGCTTTGACGCAAATCTACCCCCTACGCTGGCCCAGAAAGAAATGAGAAGCGCGTAGGAGAAGGAGAGAAGAAGAGAAAAAGAGAGAATGCTCTTTTCTTCTTCGTGAAGATGAGGGTAGTTATCTCTATCGAGTGTACGGATTAGAAGATCATATCTATCCAGCTCTCTATGTCTCTCTCCCTATTTCTCTATCCTAATATGTATACATATGTATCTGTCTTCGTTGACTCTGTATATATATAAATATATATCTTTGGAGGGGTGCATGCATATACAGGGAAATCTTTCCACCTGTTTAACTTTATGTATGTGAATGCATGTATGCCTACATTTCCTTTTCACGAGATTCCTGGCAAGTTCTCTTTCTCTTGTCTGTTTGAATTGTTTAGCCAAGCCTTGCATGCATGCATGCATGCATGCGACAACCTCTTTTTTGTTTGCATGCATGCAGAGGCCAGCAATCCCATGGAACAACGAAGGGAGGAGACCGATTAATCTCTGCGGATCGTGATACACTTGAAGATATCCTTCGAGACATCACTCGGGAAAGGTTAGCTTGCATCTCTCTAAGAGAAAAGAACTTCTCTTCGTTAATAAGCTTCTTTGTTCTCTTTTTCTTTCTTTCTCACTCTTTCTTTCTTTTTTCCCTCTTTATCTGTATCTATAGAGATCCCTCGATATCTGCAACTAGCAGTGTGTTCTTCTCCGTACTCGCTTCAAGTGATGTGCCAGAGGGGCTGTAGTCTTCTTCTACCTCCTGCTCTTCTTCTCTTTCTTATCGTTGTCTTGGGTAGAGATAGACGAGACTAGCTATCTCTACGCGAGGGTGCATGCATGCACTCCTGTACTGCGTGTGTCTCCTGTCCCTAACTTTCTCTTGTCTATAAGACTCTATAGAGAGATCTATCTACAAGTCGATAGAGATCAGGTATGTATATGTGTATGCATATATATGTATATATATACCTATGTATATAGAGTGATATATATAAGTGTATGTACTTCAAGGTATATGGGGAGACATCTTTTTGTATTTCTTTACAGCCATACACACACATTTCGGAAGGAAAGAAACAGTCTCGTTCTTTCTCTTTCTTTCTTTCTTTCTTTCTCTCTCTTTCTTTCTTTCTTTCTTTCTTTCTCTTTCTTTCTTTCTCTCTTTCTTTCTCACTCTTTCTTTCTTTCTTTCTCTCTCTCTCTTTCTTTCGTTCTCTCACACACCCGTTCTCACCTTGTCTTTCATCCCTATCTTCTTTCTTTCTTTCCTTCTTGCTCTTGATCTTTTCCAACCTTAACACGGAGCCCTTTCTTTCTTTTCTCTGTTCTATTCCTTTCTTTTCTTCTTTCTTTTCTTCTCTTTCTTCCTGCAGAGAGTCTATCAAGAAAGGCATGATCTTCTGTATGGATCACGCCAACTGTTCCTCGGAGATTGCTCTATGTCTCTACGAATCTTTAACCTTACTGGAGACAGAGCTAAATACTAAGATAGCTCGGCTGTATCTTCTTTCAGATATTCTCTATAATTCTTCTTCTCCTACTCCATGCGCCTGGTCTTATCGTGCAAGCCTAGAGAAACACCTGCCGCGAATCTTCGAACACTGGGGAACACTAGGTAGGAAGAAAAAGGACAAAATCTCGATACAAATCTCTTCTTCTCTCTCTTTCTCTCTCTTAGATCGACGTGGATCTACGTGCCTATCTATAGATGTACATACCTATGTATGTACGGGTATCGTATGCACTTCTCTCTCTCTATTGTCCGCATATAGGTATAGTCTATATACATGTCTATGTCTATATACATGTCTATGTCTATATACATGTCTATGTCTATGTCTAGGATGTCTATGTCTATCTCGGTAGGATGTCTAGGTGTTTGAATTCTTTGTTTTTCTTGCAGACGTTCTTGCATGCATTGTCTCATAGATCATCTGAGTAGTATTCTTCTACACTCTTCTGTCTGGGTTGAAGTCTGTAGCTGGGGCGTCTGTAAAGAACTTACTTACTACATACCTATGCATGTATACATACACATCTTCTTCTTCATATATACGTCTGCCTACATATCTTCGCTCATCTTCACTTATCCATGCATGCATTCATATAGAAGGAGAGATGTATACAATGCAGCCATACATAGACAGTCTGAGACTTATGTATAGAGAAAGGGTGTGGGTGTGTACGAGTAGACGTCTGTCTTCCCTTTGATTGCTTGTATAGTGATGGATGCATGCAAGCCTGAAGAAGCAGACGAAGAGAATGTTAAGCTTGAGAAGAAGAAAAAGAAGATTCAAATCTTACGTCTTTTAAAGAAACTCCTACGTATATGGACCTCTTGGGCTGTCTATTCTCAAACCTATCTACAGGTGAAAAAGACAACTATAGACATGCATATGAATATGTAAAGAGATATGGATAAAGGCACACGATGGATATGTCTCAAGAGGTATATATACGCATATATATGTATAAATGGAGATATCTCTATGTATGTATCCACACACATACATACGTAGATCAGCTGAGACAATCGACGATGTTCTGGGGTTTCATAGCTCTTCTTACATACTGAAATTTCTTGTCTTGGGTAGATAGTCTACCTACACACTAGATACTTTGTATTCTAATATGTATACATATGTCTATCGAGAGTGCATGTATATATGCATATGTATATATATATATCTATATATGTGTATATACATCTCTTTCTCTCTATATAATATATGTGTGTATATGTATATAGTGTCGAGATGAGCAGCGTGTGCCTACAGGAAGACATTTTCGTGGGTAGGATGGTGTATGCATGCAACATAGAGAAGGCCCAGACTTTTCATAGCATAGTGGAGTGTTCGCAACTCTTTGCCATCGACGGGCTCATCTCCCTTGTCGTTCTTTGTGGAGGAAAGCTTTCCGATCTTTCTCTCTTTTTCTTTTTCGGTTTTCTTCGACCATCATCACCCCTAGTGTATCTCCAGACCGTTCCCTCATACATAATATATATATATATGTGGGTATACTTATCTGTACACCCACATAGGTAGATACATATACAACATATCTATCTATCCATCTATCTATCTATCTGTCTATATATGTATATATAGACAGATAGATAGATAGATAGATACGTGTACATTAGATTATGGTCTATCGCAGAACTCCTCTGTACAGATAGTTCCACACATGGCGGGGGTTCCTCTACCAGACCCATTAGATGATCGATATACACATACATCATGTATATCTATATATGTCTATGGTCTCTATCTACGTATCTTTCATGGGGATGTGTAGATCATAGCATGGCCGTTTGCTTGAAGATGGATTCTCTTGATTGATAGAAACCTTTTCTTCGTCTTCGTCCTCAAGAAAGAATGGCCCCTCCTTCTCTCTTCATCCCTCCCTACGGTCTGTTTCTTCCTTGCATGCACATATATATATATATATATGTATAGATACATCCCTACACCGTATATCATGTATCTATATACGTGAAGATATGTGGATGTCTCTTCTCGACCACCTTTTATATGTACTTCTCTCTCTCGCATGACTTCGCTAAGATTCTTTCCCGTTCCTTTCTTTCTTCATTCTCTCCTTTTCTTTCATTTTTCCGTCGTTCGGTAGGGTCTAGAGGCTTCTCTTTTTCGTACGGACTTTCCGGCAGTGCTACCAGAGAAGGCGGATGATGGGGTGGAATACAAAGTCCCACAGGAAGCAGAGAGTTTGCTTGACGAAGAGTTGGATGGAGAGCCTTTAGACGTCTTAGAATCTCGAGACCTCTCCAAATACCCTCTCTCTCTTAGACCTCGAATTATGGTAAAAATGTCAACAGACACACTGAAGCATCAAAAGAGATCGAAACAACAAAGAAAGAGGGGAAAAAAGAAAGGAGAGAAAGATAGATAGATAGATAGATGGAAAGGAGAGAAGTATCGTGTTTTTTGAAGAGACAGAGAAAGGGTGGGGATTAAGCTGTGCTGTTGTCCCTCTTCTTCTTAATTATGAGAGAGGGGTATGATCGGTCACTCGATGGTGAGGTGTACGTACACCTCACCATCATTACCAACTGTGGGGGTAGAGGATTGTCGACTCTTTGCATGCAATGAGGGTCCTGAAAGGAGATCTTTCTTCTGTGAAGTTTATGAAGAAAAAGAAAGAATTTGATTAAGGAAATCCAGATAAAGATCCCGATTTCTATATAGTAACGTGTCGTCTCTCTTCAACTTTCTTTTCTTCCTTTCTTTACTTTCTTTCCTTTTCTCTCTTTTTTCCTTCTTTACTTTCTTGTCGTGTCTTTTTTGTTTGTTTTTTCGTATAGGAGTGGCTGTCCCTTGATAAGCCGGAGATAGAGAGAGTGTGCATGCAGAAAGGTGTCGCGAGCCGACCTACCCCTGGGGCTCCTTGCTCGTTCACTGCAGCTATCGATCGCCTTGCATGCCGTGAATACTATCTCAATCTTAAAGTAGAAGTAAGAAACATAAGTATATATATATAGACACATACACACGCGGATATACACACTAAGAGTGGAGGTAGAACTCTCTCGTTGCTTTTCTCTTTTCTTTCTTTGTCTCTCTTCATCTTTTCATCTCCTTCGTTTCTCATGTCGCCGAGGGGTGTGTTTCTATAGACTTCTTTTCTTTCTTCTTTTTCATACCCGCTGACGTGAGGTTGGCCGTGCAGTGAAATCTCTATGGCGGATCTACAGGATCGAGGGCCTCTTCAGCTGTATGTACACCGCAGAGAGAAGTGACTCCTTCTTCTTCGTCTTCTAAGGAGGGCCGTCTCTACTTTCATTCTCTTCACTGCCACCTGACACCATTCCCGTCTGTTATCTATATCTATATCTATCTTCAATCTATCTATATCTATCTATATCTATCTATAATCTATCTATCTATCTTTAATCTATCTATCTATCTATCTTAGGCAACTTTCGTTTATATCCGAAGTGTAATTAGATACATATCCTCATGTCTCCGTATAGATATATATGTGATCCATCTCTATCTAGCCCCACATACATATGTATATATATATATATATATATGAATATATTTCTACATGTGTAGGTACTATAGACGGCCTCTTTCATGTACAGCTAGACTATTTCAAGTGTATGAGACGTGCTATGGCGATGGCTCTTGCCCTTTCATTGCTATTCTTCTTCTGTTATAGGCCGAAGACGCCCCTCTTCAGATTCCTGCATGCGCAAAGGAGCTTCTTCTTCTTCGCTCTGCGTCTGATAAGAATACCTCCTCTCATCCCTCCTCTCCTCTTGCCGCTAGCTCCGTCGTAGCCAAACTCCTCGCAGCGAACCCCGCGTTAGGTAGGGGAAAGTCTCCTTAGATTAATCAGTCAGTCAAACTCACAGTGACGGCATGCACATCTTCTTCTTCATAGGCAAAATTTTCTTCTTCTTCTTCTTTTTCTTCTTTTTCTTTCTTTCTTTTCATGAAAGTGGTGGCTGCCATCGAAACTCCGTATGGGGGGGGGGGTCGTGACGGATAGCCCCTGCCCAGTCTTCTCACTAATAGAAGGTATAGGTCTAGGTCTAGTAGTAGGAGGAGTAGTAGTAGTAGGCGTCGCCTTTCTTTCGCGATCTCCATATAGGTAGATAGATAGATATTTATGTGTGGGTATTTTCGTGTCTTTGTCTATCTGAGATAGAGAGAGGAAAGATAGAGGAGTGCCGCAAGGGGAGGGAGGAGAGAGGATTGAAGATCGTCATATGTTGACTTTGCGGGGTGTTGCAAAATATTTTAGGTCCTCTCGGTGACGTCGCGTCTTCTTCTTCTTCTTTCGCCGGTGAACCCGATATTAAAGATGAGGCAAGTAGCAAGAAGAAGATGAAGAAGGAAGAGGAAGAAGGAGAAGGAAAAGAAGAAAATCTCGACGTGAAAAGCGAGTCTTCGGACGACATCTTTGACTTACCTCCTGAAGAAGAAGAAGATGATGAAAATATCTTTAAACAAGATCAAGGAGAGAATGAGAAAAAAGGAGACAAACACTCTTCTTCTTCTTTGTCGCATTATCGATATGGCGAGGAAGGGGGGAGCTCGAAGAAGACACGAGGAAGAGAAGAAGCAGAAGAAGGAGAGAATGGACGAGGAGAGGATCATGAAAATGACGAAGAGAACAAGAAGAAAGACCCGAAGAAGACGAAGACAGGGCATGAAATTGAAGATTTCTCGCATCCCCAAAACTGTCTCTCGCCTTCTTCTTTAGAGAAGACAGAGAGAAAGAAATCTTCTCTAATTGATCGAATGAGAATGAGAGAAGTGGAATTGCAGGTCACTCAGCAACAAATCGAACTCGAAAAGCTTGGTAAGGTTCTCTCAGGGAGAAAAGAAAGAAAGAAAAGAATGAAAAGAAGATAAAGATACATCGATCTTCTGTCGATACATCTCCACACATACATAAATACAGAGGGAAGCATATCATCCTCTTCTCTTTCTTCTTCTGCTTGGTATTCTCCTCCTTAGTCTTCTCCTTTTCTGTGTATGAGCGCTCTGCCTTCTGGGGCTTCCTTCGTATATTCACACATAATACATACACAGATACACCACCTATATATCCATATATATATACACATACATATTCATACACATATATATGTATACATATTCATACATATTCATATATATATATATATACATCCCTATATAGACTATATCTCCCCCCTGTACATCCATCTCGCTTTCTCCCTCTCTCTCTCAGTATATCTCCGCCTGTATGCACAGACGTATATATGTATGTATATGTATATATATATGATATAGACTATATCTCAGCCTATATATATATATATATATATTTACATGAGTATGTGTATCTATGTGTATGTATGACGTGTGAGCTGATAGTAGGAGCGAGGAGTGGCTATTTCTTGAAGAGGGAGAGAAAGAAAGGGTTTCTGTCCCCTCCTTTGATCTTTTCTTTTCTTTTCAAGAAGTGCCCTCGATTTATCTTCTTTCCAAAGAGAAAGAAAGAAAGAATCTTTGACACCCTTGCATGTCTCTACATTCCGGAGAATCCTATGACCCAGATGAAAAGTTCCTGTAAAGACGACACTTCGTATGAGTGTCTTTATCTCTCTGAAAGATACGAACCGAAGACACAAGGAGAAGACCTTCCTCACTCTTTCTTTCTTTTCCTTTCTTCATCTTGTTCTCTCTCTTTTTGTCTTTTCTTCTTCTTCTTTCTTTTGGTTTGATGTGGTAGGTGTGGATAAGGACGAGATAACTTTGAAGTGCGACGAATTACGTAAGAAACTTCTAGAAGTGAGTGAGCCATACAGCACCTCCATTCTCTTCTTTCTTTTCTTTCTTCTCTCTTTCATGCTTGAGAAGGAGCAGAAATGATAAGGAGGAAAAAAGAACAAGAGGAGAGAGCTATCATTATCATTACTTCATGTCTGGAGATTCTGATGACGAGGATAGTAGTCTTCTATATAGTAGACGGTTCAGGGATGTAGACCACGAGAGAGGTGTATATACACCCGAAGAAAGAGAAGGAAAGGGAGAAGGAGAGAAGACGTTACTAGTCGAGTCTCATGTGTATGACGAACGTCTTGCATGACCTCACTCGCGTTCTTCTTTCTGTACATACGTATGTATATATATCTCTATATCTATATACATCCATATACAATACATGTATAGAACTCCTTTCTCCAACTCTCTATATACATGCCTCTCCTTACATAGCCACTAGGAAGAAATCCATACTGCTTCGCCGCGTATACACCTTTATACACATACGTATATATATATATATATGTATATATATATATATATATATGTGTGAATTTTTTTGATGTGGATATGATGGCGATGGCATGTTTTTGTATGTAGAGTGTATATGAATATATGTGTGTATTGTGTGGCTTACGCAGGAGATTCATAAGGAGAGTGAAAGGGACCGACCGAATGCCTCAGGAGGGGGGGGGGGAGAACAAGGAA
>NW_027153712.1:11088-15189 GCF_002600585.1 Cystoisospora suis
ATCTATATATCTTTAGTCTATCTCTAGCAATAGTAATAGTCATCATGGTAGCAGTAGCAGTCCCCATCCATCGAAATCTTCAGCCAAAAGTCGAGGTGTCTGTACACCTGGAGGGATCGATGCAAATCATGGCAGGAGCAGTAGCTCTTTCTCTTCTTCTTCTTCTTTTTCGCCATTAGGAGAGAATAAGACTGACTCGAGAGACTCCGCCTCTTCAACTGTAAGTCCGTATAAAGTACTCGCGCAAAACAGGAACCTGTCGAAAGAGTAGAGAGATAGCGAGAGATATTGATAGAGATAGACTAAAGATATATAGATCAAAAATAGATCAAAGATACATCTCCATAGCACGGGGGCAGACAGACTATAGATACAGATATATATTTATATATATAGGTATATAGATATATAGATATCTATATATATATTTATATAGATATCTATATATATTTATATAGATATCTATATATATTTATATAGATATCTATATAGAGCCCTAAGCTTTGGTGGTTTCATGTATAGGAGGCAGAGAAAGAACAATTACATGCGTATTACTAGGGATGGATCTCCATCATGAATAGAATGAAAGTAGCTCTCTCTCGAGGCTTACATACCCTATCATGTATATGTAGGCTGATCTATCTATCTATCTATTTATCTTTAATCTATCTTTATCTATCTATCTATATGTATCTTTGTATACATGTTTATAGAATGCGTTTGATTCAAGTGGAGATTTCATGCCTGCTGACTGTGGGGCTGTAGGTTAGGGTGTCTATCTTTCTCAGAATTCCAGACATCTCTCTCTCACTGTGTACATACACTCCACTCGTCATAGATCTCCATGCATATACATCAACTGCTTCTACTCCTACATACGTAGTCACATATATATGTAGCAACATATGTACATATTGATACATTCCATTTGCGCGAGTCTATAGATATGTATGTAAGCATATATAGGCTTAATGACTAGGGGCGATTTAGATCTCTTCTCCTTTATTTTCGTCAGATAGAGAGCTGTAGATACACACAGAGATGATTAAAGAGAGGAAGAAGTGGCCTGACTAGGAAGAAAGACATCTCTTCAAACAGACATCTCCCTCTCTCTCTCTCTGTATCTATTGATAAGAAGGAGAGTATAAAGGAGGAGTCTATTCTCCTATATATATCCTGTAATGGATTTATCTGCACTCGATCTTTCTGTTTGCCTGTCTTGCATCATATTGCTCTCCCTCTCTCTCTCTCTCTGTCTTTCTCCCTTCTTTACTTTTCTTTCTCTTCTCTTCAACAGAAAAAGAGGTAAGGCTGCTTGGTCTTTTTTTCTTTCATTCATATTTTCTATCGTACTCTTTAATCTCTCTGTCTCTATTTGTCCATAGATATCGGCGTAAGCATGTAGAGCTTTGCTTACGTCTAGAGAGAGTGTCTCTGTAAATATTCTTCTTTCGCATCTCGAGTAGATGCAGTTGCCAAAATGTCTCGATACATCTGTCTGTTTATCTATCTATATGCAACTCTCCCGATATATCTATCTCTCTCTCTCTGTCTATCCTTCCCTCTGTCTATATGTATACCGATACATGTGTGTCTGAGTGTAGGTGCTTTCTCTGTCCCTCTCTTTCTGTATCTACACAATATATATATATATTCATATATATATATATATATATATATTTGTATGTATATATGTATATA
Organism: Cystoisospora suis; assembly: GCF_002600585.1. Classification (NCBI taxonomy): domain Eukaryota; phylum Apicomplexa; class Conoidasida; order Eucoccidiorida; family Sarcocystidae; genus Cystoisospora; species Cystoisospora suis. Next base: position 12,790 of record NW_027153712.1, read on the forward strand.
CATATATATGTATATGTATATATCATGTGTATGTAGGAATGTGGATGAAATAGATCTTCTCCATGTAGATCGATAAAGTTAGTTGCTCTTTCTCTCTGCAAGTATGGGTTCTTTTCTCTCTCTCTATCTGTCTATTTATCTTCAATCTATCGATCGATGGATCTCTCTCTTTCTATCTCTTCTATTCCATCCGCGTTTCTTCTCTTCTTTTCTGTTTCCTCCTCTTCTTCATATTCTTTTTAATCGTTTGATGAGAAGTTAGAGAAATAGATAGGCAAAGAAAGAAAACGTTGAGTTGAAAGACAGGAAGTTGTGAATCTTCTTCGTTCTCTCTATTTTCTTCTTCTTCTTCCTTTTCTTGTTCCTCACGTAGACGCTACTTGCACATATGTCTACTTAGGGACACCTTATCTCTAGACAAATCAATATATATATATATATGTCTGTCTTTGATCTATCTATCTATCTTTAATCGGTGTATTCTGAGTAAATGTGCGTGTTGCATGTTCTGTAGGTTAAGCACTTCGTCATCGTCGCCGACCTCTTATCCATCGCCTCCTTTAAAAAAGTCTTCTTCTTCTTCTTTTTCCTCCTCCTCCTCCTCTTCACATCGATCTTAATTTTTCTCGAAAGAAGCTACCTCCCATTTCTAGGTCTAGTATTCCTCAGTCTCTTATTCTACCCCTTTCTCTCTCTCTCTCTCTCTCTACATGTGTATCGGAGTGTATGTACACTCCAAAAGCTCTTTCTATAGCAACTTCTCTCGTGTCCACTCTCTGCAGGCAGGGGAAATGCGTATGAAAGACATCTACATATATATACATACATATATCTACATATAGGCATTTATATACGTATATATATATATATAGATATAGATATATAAATATAGATGAGTTGTCTGTTTGTGTGGATAGGGGAGGTAGGAGTTAGTGAGGGGTGGCGCATACTTTTATTTGAAAAGAAAGAAAAGAGAGAAAGAAGAAGAAATGTTTTCTTCTTGTTTTTGAAAGAATTTCTTTTTTTCCTCGTTAATTTGTCACGTGTGTTTTTTCGAGTGTATGTACACCACTGTCAGTCGTGAATGAATTATCAAAACATTTCTCTCTCTGTTCCATAAGTCAAAGTCTTTTTCTCTCCAAAAGATTCTCCTAATGAAGAAAACCTTTGCATACTCTTCATACAAAGCAGAAAAGTCATGTGTATTTCCATATACACATGACTTTTCTACACACATATCTACATATATATATATATATATATGTAGATATGTATATATATACATATATATAGATATGTAGATATGTGTGTAGAAAAGTCATGTGTATGCATGTATGGAGTGTGAAGAAGTGTAAATGCGATTCTTTTGATCTTAGAGAAAACCTTACGACCTTAAGATTGACCAAAGACAAATAAAAGATGAACGGAGAGCTCTTTAGATGTCTATTTATCTGTCTAGCTATTCATCTATCTAGCTATGTATAGTTGGCTATGTAGAAGGGGGTGAGCTGACCTGCATGTATCTACATGTATGTCTGTCTCTACGATGGTAATTCTTCTTCTTCGGTTTTATGTCTTTCTTGGTCTTGTCTAAAGTTTCTCTGAACGAAGGAGAAATCTTTTTCTTTTTCTTCTTCTCTTTCTTTCTCTCGTCTCATCCAGCTTTCTTTCTTTCTTTCTCTTTCTTTCTTTGTGTGTGTCTTTTCGTTAATCTTGTCTATCCTTTTCATTTTATACACCCTTTGTCGCTTTTCTTTTCTTGCCTCTTTTTCTTTCTTTCTTTCTCGTTTTCTTTCTCGGGATCTTATCTTACTTCGTGATCGCTAATAGCCTTTCTTTCTTTCTCTTTTCTGAATGGGAATTATCGATACACCTCCATACAACATAGAAACAAAGAAGAAGAAGAAAGAAAGAGTGAGAAGAGTGCTATCATGACAAGAAGAAACTTCCAATTTTCCGCCTTCTACTTGAATACGAACCCCTCCTCCTTTCTTTCTCACTCTTTCTTTCTTTCTCTTGAAGAAAATACAGGAGAGAGGAGAAGAGAATGAAGAGCCGCAAAAAGAAGAAAAAGAAGAAGAAAAATTTTCTGAATGGTCGACACACATCTCCATAGCCAAAGATACTTATACATATATAAATCTATAGACGTATACACATGCATATACACATCTATCCCTCTCTATCTATCTATCTATAGCTATCTATCTTTAAGCTAATCTATCTTCAATCTATCTATCTCTAGATATACTGCATTTGGTCGGAGAGTATGTTGTAGTATGGATGTGGTCTTGCGGGTGATCGAGTTTTCTCTCTTTCTCTTCCATTTTATCGTGAAGACAGCCACACGCAGGAGAAAGGCAACAGATAGACAGACAGAGAAAGAGAGAGAGAGCGAGG
>NW_027153712.1:15277-15404 GCF_002600585.1 Cystoisospora suis
AGAAAATTTCAAAAGAGAAGAAGAGAAGATGTAACCGTACTGTTAAGACTTCAGTAAATAAAGAGCGTGTTGAGAAATACACACATCGAAGAGCCGTCCATTATCTTTAACAGCAACCGCCAAGGAG
>NW_027153712.1:15518-16321 GCF_002600585.1 Cystoisospora suis
AAAGAGATGAAGAGAAGAAGAAGAAGAAAGAGAAGATAACTTTTGTCGCAAGGAAAGTAGGAAAGGAAGAAAGAGAAGGAGCAGGCTTGATGTGTCTCGCTTTCGGATTTCTTTATAAGAGAATGAATGGTTTGAATGGAAAGAAGGAAGTTTCACGAAGAAACACAGAAAACCTTTCTACGATGAGGTGTATAGACAGACCTACACATTTAGTTGAGAGGTGTATATACACTGGGATAGAGGTATAGCAAAAGACTGGGTAGTTTCTTGGCACTGAAGGCCCTCCCTGTGTATGTACAGATGCCAAGGATAATAGATAGGCATGCATAAACTGTCTACACATTTACCTGTGTCATCCTTATGGAGATCTTTCTTGTACACATCTCTCTCTTCTATCAATTTTAGTTTCTTCCTTTCTCTCTATATCTTTCTCTATGTAAATACTCCATAGAGAGAAAGAAAGAAAAAAGAAAAGTTACGCACGTCACTCCTTCTTCTCCTCATGTGCCTCATGAGATTCCTCTCCCTTCTTCTTCTCTTCCTCCTCTTCTTTTCTTTTTCTTTTCTTTTCTCTATCTTCTTTCTTTCCTTCTTTGAGGTGGAGGTTTTTATCTTCACATCACTCAACGAATGAACTATCTTGATCTACACATTGGAATCCTCTCTCTTCTTTTCTTTTCTTCTTCTTCTAGTGTCTTTCTTCTTCTTCTCCGTGCGTATCACTCCACGCAGGGCAGCAGGTGGAGTCGAGAGCTCCTTTCTTTCTCTCTCTCTGTGTGTTTCGCTTTTTTGCTTGGCATTAC
>NW_027153713.1:0-17027 GCF_002600585.1 Cystoisospora suis
AGATGAAGACGACGAAGAAGAAGGAGATACATGAGGAAGATGCGGGAGAGAGAGAGAATGGGGAGGAAGCATGCGATTTGCGGAAGAAGATGATGTGGGGCTTCCTGCAGGAGCTGTCCCGAGTGGACCTCCTGACGAATTCACTGCAGAGGTGGAGGAGGAGGAAGAAGAANNAAGGGGGGGGAGGAGAAGAAGAAGGGGTTTGATTAAGGGAGGCAGCAAGAGGATTGGGAGAAAGAGAAGGAGGATTAAGAGGGAGCATGTTGAGAGATGAGGAGAGGAGAGAGAACAACAGAAAGGAGAAAAAGGAAGATGCAAGGGTATGGGAGAAAGAGGAACCGGAAAAGACGAAGATGAGAAGAAAAAGAAATCGAGAAGAGTGAAGGCGAGAGAAGTCTTGATTTAGTTCTCTTGTGAAAGAGGAAAGAAGAAGTTATGAGGCTACAGAGTGACAAAAGGAGAGAAGGAAGAAGGTGGGGAGAAGACCAGAAGAAGAGGATGAAGAGAGGGAGGGTGGAGATGGCAGTGCAGAAGAGGAAAGAAGAGAAAAACGAAAGATCAAGAGGAAGAAGAAGCAGGAGAAGAAAGAAGTTGTATTTACTACAGAAGAAGGAGGAGGAGGAGGATGAGGATTGTATTCGAGCTGGACTTGGTGGAGATGAGACAAGGAAGAGGAGTTTCGGCCGTATGGTAAACACTAGACAACTGAAAAAGAAGAAGAGAAAGAAAAGAGAAGAAAAGCATCATTAAGTTCGTTCATAGATACATAGATAGATTCGCTGTCTGTGTACAGTTGAAAGAAATCCTCTTCTTCCCCGAAAAAGAAAAAAGGGGAAGAAAGAGAAGAAGGAAACTACAGAAGAATGGAGATAGGGAGAGAGACGGCGGGGAGAGAAGGAGTTGACGAGGAGGAAGAAGAAGAAGAGTAAAAGAGATGGAGAGATTCAAAGATAGAAGGGACAGAGGGATACAAACCAACTTGAAAAGAGAGAAACAGATAAGAGATCAAACATATAGCTATCTATCTATCTATAGACAGATAAAGAGAGAGAGAGAGGTCTTTGGAGAAAAAGGGAAGAATGAATGAGAGACGAAAGAAGTAGAAGACGTAATGGGGAGGAAAGAAGACAACAAGGAAAGAGGGAGGACAGAAAAAGAAGATGAAAGGAAGAAAGAGACAGGAAAGGAGGGCAAGGGGCCTCTCCCAGGGACCAGATGAAAGAAAGAAAGAAAGAATAGACGCCCTTAAGCAATCAGCCGTAAAAAGTAAAGAAAAAGAAGAGATCTCTTTCTTGAAGAGAGAGAAGAATTAGACTGAGAGTGTGAAGAAGGGAAGAAGAAGCTTTTGCATACCCAACCGAATGATCGAGAAGGAGACAAGAAAAAGACGAAAGAGAAAGAAGAAGAAAATAAGAAAGAAGAAGAAAAAGACCACCCTTGGAGAGAAGAAGAAGAAGAGATATGAAACTACACGAGCAAGAAAGAAAAGAAGAAGAGAATGAAGATGGGAGAATTTGACTGAACCTAACAAGGTACGGAAGTACGTCTATCTTTTCTGCAAGCAAATGAGAAGGACTCTTCAGGAAAGAAATGCTCTTCCTTGCTTCTTCTTCTTCTACGAAAGAAAGAAAGGGACGACTTACGTCTTTTTCTTACACATACTTTCTTGCTTTTGTCTGTACAGTAGATCTCTTCTTCTTAAGACCAGAAAGAGAAGCAAAATGGAGCCCTCCCACCTTCCTCTCTGATAAAGAGAAACAAAGGCAAATCCAGGAGGTCTTCCACCCCCTCGCTTTCTCCTTCTTCTTCTTTTAAGAAGGAGAAAAGAAGCAGAAGAATAAACACGAAGGGAGAATGACACCCCAAGCCTTTTCAGTCGCTCTCTTCATCAGTCTCGGCCTTTTTCGTTCCTTCTTCTTCTTCTTTCTTTCAAATTTAGAGCTACCTATCTTACTACCCTCCCCCCCAAATCTATCTATCTATCTTCAGTCTATCGCCTATCCTTGTTTTGCATCTATCTTAAATCTATCTATCGTCAATCTATGTATCTATCTATGTCTTTCTCTGTCTTCTTCTTTTTTCTTGTTCTGCTTCGAGGGAGAGAGCCTTAATCGTAGCCTATTTCTACGACTCCATTCTCATCTTCTTTCTTCTGCTACGAACGGGCCTTTTCTTTTACTTCTCAGCGTAAGAGGAGGAGAGCTTGCATGATGAAGAATGAGTCTCTTCACTCCCCGAGAAGACAGCAAACATTCTCTGAAAAGAAGAGAATAGAAAGGAGACACTCTATGCCTGGAAGAGAAGAGGAAAGACAGAGAAGAAAGCCTCCTGCAAGAAGTGACGGAATGTCACAACTCCCAAGTCTTTCTCTCCTTCTTCTTCGTCTTCTTCTTCTGTGCTTTCTGAAGAGGAAGAAACGGAAAGAAACGAAAGAGATCTCGCTTCTTCTTCTTCCTTCTCCTTAGCAAAGGAGGGAGAGAAAGAGAGAAGAGTGTGGGATGCGATACAGGGACAACAGTTTGGAGAAAAGAGAAGAGGAGGCGACTTCTCTGATAGAGGAAGAGAGAGGAAGGGCGGCGAAGGAAGGGAAGAATGAAGAGAAGGAGGGAACGGAAAGAAAACGAAGGAAATGACGAAGGAAAAGAAGAAGAAGAGAGAAGAGAAAGCGCGCTGGCAAAGGAAAGAAGTGAGTTGAAACGAAGGCCCGTTAGTTTACATTAAGAAGTAAGAGAAAGGTTGAGAAAGATAGACACATCGATAGAGAGATAGACGGATAAGGACGAGAAGAAAATTTGCTGTGAGGAGAGAGAGAAGAAAGAAAGGCGAGAAACCTGAAGAGACTTAAGAGAAGAGAAGGATGAGAAGCATCATAGGAAAAGAAAAGTACGGCAACCACAAGGATAGAGAAGCGTGTTCTTCTCGATCAAGATGAGGACCTCCTAGGAAGGACGCTTGAAAGGAAGAAAGAGGAAGAAAGAGAAATGGCAATGGATACAAACGACAGATGCGTGTAGATGCTACGAAAGTGAAGAGAGAAGAAAAAAAGATGAAAGAAAGACGAGGAAATAGATAGGCGATCGGTATGACGATGCTTATATTAAAGAAGAAGTAGATAGACGGCTTCCTCTATCATTCATACCGAAGTCTATACAATGGAGACATACCGACGATTTCTTCCCTCTTTCTCCATTCCAAACTATGGCGAGAAATCTCTCAGTTTCTCTCCCTCTCTCTCTCTATTTGTCTGTCTCGCTTTTCTTTTTTCTTTCCCTTGCATGTAAATCGGCGATGTTTCCGCCCGACACATTGCATAGAAATCTTTTCTACACACCCTAGAAGCTCTTCCACATGTCGGCTTGTATTCGGAGACCACGAAGGAGATGTACCGCGAGAGAAGAAAGGAAGAGCTGTAGACAGCACAAGGAGAGAGCGAGCTACCTCTCCCTCCCTCCCTCCTTCCCTTCGTCCGTATCGTACGTCGGCCAAGAGCGTTCAGACTCACTGATTAGACCCACCGGAGAGAAGGAGGGAAGTCTTTGTCTCTTTTCTTCCCTCTTTTGTCTTCTCTCGGCAAGAAGCCTTTCTTTGTATCATCTTCTGAGGTGTACATACACCAGGCGGGAGGAGAGAAAGGAAGAAGGGGGGAAGATGTAGGAATGTCTCTTGAAGAGCTTGACTTAAGCAACTCACGGTAAATTACAATACTAGCTGTACATCTCTTCTTCTTATTTTTCTTATCCTCTCCTTCGTCTTCTTTTTCTTCTTCGCTTCTCTCTCCTTGTCTTATCGATTTTATCTCCCTCTTCTTTCTCTCAACTCTTATCGGACTCTATGCATTTCTTGTTTCTTCTGCTCCGATGAAAGGCATCTTTTCTTCTCTCTTCTCTCTCTCTCTTTCTTTCCCAGGCTCGTGTCTTGAAGAAAGAGAGGAAGAAGAAGCAGAGCAGCAACTTCTCTCTCTCTCTTTTCTTCTGTAGAGAGACTTAGCTCTCTTTCCTTCTTCTTCGTCTTCTTCTTCGAGAACAGATGGAGATCGACCCACCAGCTTTCATCTAGCAACCGATCTTCCGGCAGTTTTGCTATCTTATCCTTTCTTCCTTTGTCTCCTTCTCTTCTCTTATGCTTTTTCTCTCTGTATCTCCGTCTAACTCAACTCACTAATCTTCCTTTTCGCTTTCTCTCCCTCCTGTCGTGTCCTTCTTGACAAGTTATTCATCTCTCGTCTCATTCAGTCTCTCTCTCTTCTTTCTTCCTTTCTTAGAGTTGTGTAGATAACTCTTTCTTTCCGATAGGTGTATCTCTCCTCCTCTTCGCTCAGGTATACAACATCTGTATTTCTCTTTCTCTCTTCTTTCTTTCCGTCTTCCGAGATCTTCTTCACCCACCGACACACGCCGTCTTTTTCTGTTTCTTTTTCTTTTCTTCTAGTGTTGTTCTCTTCCCTCACATCTCCTGCCCAATATTTCACCCTTTCTTTATCACATTCATCTCCCTTGGACGTAGAGACACCGTCCTACGCATGCACTGTATACTTCACATCAACATATATCTGTAGGTATCTATCTATACTCCATCTCTAGATACCTAGATCAGATAGAGCTAAAAGGGACGTATAGTCACACGGTTCGGCTGTGGGGGGGGGAGTGAAGGGATCTTTCTCTTCTCACCTCTTGCAAACCTATCTTGTCCAATTTGTCTATCTTCGGCCTGTCTATTTCCAATCTGTCTACCTGTCTTTAATTTATCGATCTATATGTAGTCTGTCTATCTTGAGTGTTCTTTCCTATCATTTTCTCTTTGACAAAGAGGAGGGAGTTTCGAGAGATGGTAGAGCTCCACGCACTCTTACTCTCTACAAGAGGTCTCTTAGCACGAAGAGGATGAAGAGAAAGAAGAAACTGCTGCTTCACTTCTCCTCCTCCTCCTCTTTTTCTTCTTCTTTTGTTTCTATCTCTTTCTTCATTCTTAGCTAGAAATGACAACTGTCTTTCTATAGACAGCAAGTCCCACGCGTTCTCCTCTCCTCTCTCTGTCTCTTCTCTTCTTCTTCTTTCTCCTTCTTTCTCTTTCTTCACATCAAGAAAAGAAGGAGAAGGAGAAATGAAAGTAGGAATGCACGATCTCTAGGGACGCCTCTGTACTCTCTTCTTCTCTCTCCCTCATGTGGAGTTTATTTTCCTTTCCTCTCTCTTCTTCTTCTCCTCCTCTTCAAAGCTCGATTCTCTTCGTCTCTTTTCTTTGCATGTAGAGGGTGCGTGCATGTATGTCTCTCTCTCTCACTCTCATCTTGGTAGCAAGATCACGAGATAGATCGATAGAATGATAGAGAGATTCTCAAACGGAGGTCAAGAGAAACGAAGAAAGAGTCCAAACACCAATCCTCCCTCTTCTTCCTTCTTCTCTTCCCCTCTTCTTCTTCTTCTCTCGTCTTCTTCTTCTTCTCTCGTCTTCTTCTTCTTCTATTTTTCTCTTGTTCCTAGTGTTGCTAGATAGTGTGTGACTTCTAGGTTCATAAAAATGAAGGCTCTAGTCTTAGTGGGAGGGTACGGCACGCGTCTGCGGCCTCTGACGCTTTCGGTGCCGAAGCCTTTGATCAACTTCTGCAATAAGTCCATTGTCGAGTATCAGATTCAATCTCTTAAGCAGGTAGATACGAAAACTTCTTCTTCTTCATTCTCATCTTTTCTCTCCATTAGTGTCTCTTCGTCTTCTCTTCTCTTCTGTCTCTTCTTCCTCTCTTTCATCTCTCTCACTTCTTCTTCGTCTTCTTTCTCTTCTTCTCGTCATCCTTCTCTTTCTTCTTCTTCTTCGTCTTCTTCTCGTCGTTTACTTTCTTCTTTCTTCTCCTTCTTGTACTTCTCCTTCTTGTACTTCTCCTTACGCACGAAGAGAGAGAGCTCTAAAGAAAGAAAGAAAGTAGATGTGTCTTTTCTGATAGAATCTCTCTCTCAGTCAGGGTTCTTTGTGTATCTTCTTCGAGACTGTTGCGTGTGGGTAGCGACTGCATGCAGGGGTGGGGCATTTAGGATGAGAAAGTGAGAGGTAAAGGCAGATCTTTCTTTTTACTGTGCGTTTTCTCTACACAAGTAGACAGCCAGAAGCGAGAGAGAGAGATCAAATGCCGTGTCAAGAAAGAAGCGAAGAAAAGGTTGGGCGTTCTTCTTCTTTTTGATCTCTGTAAGTGAAGAGATCTGGAGGCTGTGTTGGGCGTGGTGTACATACACTCGAAATCTGTTCCAGATGGTAATGCTGTTGATAAGAAGAAGAAGAAGGACAAGGCAGAGGTACTACTAGTAGGAGGAGTAGTAGCAGGAGTAACGCTTCTTCGATGTTTGTGGTGTACATACACCCCGCAAAAACTCACCCGTACTGGGGGGTACATTGAAGATGCGCACTAAAGAAAGCCAGTCTTTCTCTTTCTGATCCTCCTCTTTCTTTCTTTCTCTCTCACTCTTTCTCCTTTTCTTTCTTTCTCACTCTTCCTTCTTTTTCCAGGCAGGTGTAGATCACTTGATTCTTGCTGTGGCCTACCAGCCATCCGCTATGATGGAAGCCCTCTCAGAGTTAGAGAAAAAGGTAGATCAAAACGACAACTTTCTTCTTCTTCTTCTTTTCTTTCATCTTTTCTTGACTGTCTTGCTCGTTTGTAACGAGAGGAAATCTCTCACTTTCTTTCTTCTCCGTCATCTTCCACCGCATGGTCATCTTCGCTTCTTCTTGTTTTTCTTTCTCTTTCTCTCTCACTTTCTCTCTCTTCATATCGCCTATCTGCACATATACAAATGCTCTCGTTTCTTATCATCTCCCCTCCCTGCTTTTCCCCTTTCTTTCTTTTGCCTGTCAGCGTGTCTGTTCCGCGTGGAGAGAAGTTTGTTTCGTCATTTCCTGCCTGTTTGCTCTTCACTTTCGCATTCTATCTCGTTTGGTCGACTCTGTTTTATCCCTCAATCTCTTCTTACTCTAACGCTTCTCATTCTTCTCTCTCTGCGTGTATCTATACTTTATATATATCTGTATACATACAGAGAGAGATATCTCCACTATCTACACATGTATGTATGTGGGGTATATACATGTATGTCTATAGTGTATGTAGGAATGTGTATGTGCGTCTGTCTGTCTCTGTCTCTGTCTCTGTGTGTGTGTCTGCAGTATGATATAAAAATCACATGCTCAAGAGAAGAGGAGCCCCTAGGGACAGCAGGGCCTATACGATTAGCCAAACCACTTCTCCTGTCTCCGTCTCCTCTCCTTGTCAAGTCTTCTTCTTCTTCCACTTCTTCTTCTCTGCATGTCGACGCTGCTCTAGATAGTCAAGAAGGGTCGCGTGAAACTCCGCCTCCATCGTCGCCAGAGGGGGAGGAGAGAGAGAAAGATACACAAGAAGGAGGAGGAGAAGAAGAGAAGAGCAACAAGGAACACGAGGAGAAGAGAGAGATGAAAGACAGGTGTTTTTTCGTATGTAATAGTGATGTTATATGTGACTTTCCTCTCAAGGAAATGCTTGCTTTTCATAAAAGGAAAAAAGCCGAGGCGACGATCCTCGTAAGTTCTCAGGTGTACATACACCCCACCCAATCGAGTGTCTGCCGTCTTACATAGGTGCATATACAGTCTACGGAGAAATCTCCCGTTTTGATAAAGGACGGGGTAGAGTTGTTTCCTATATACGCAGACTACTTCTTCGTGAGAGATTCGGGTTTTTCTTATTTCTCTCAACGCCTTCTGTCTTTGTCTTTCTCTCCTCGGTGCTGTAGAGGCTATCCACCGCCTGTAGACTTCCACTGTATCTACATGCCTGGCCTACCTCCGTACACGTTTGTAGATCTATCTTCATGCGTATACATATGGCATCTATATATATAGAGAGAGAGAGGGAGTTTGATAGGTAGCTTTATCTCTATACCTAGATAGCTGGTATATGTAAAGCTTCACGCTGTGGAAGTAGAGGAGTTGATATGACTGTTGTCGTCTCTGTGTAGAGAGGTCGGCTAATATGCGGAGACAATACAATAGACAAAGTCATATGTCTCTTCTTCTTATGTATTGCAATGTGTATGTCGTCATAGGCATCGTCTAGATAGATATGTATGTTCATAAATCCCTGCAGGTAGTGTGAATGGGAACTCTCTAACCTTCCCTTTATGTCTCTGTCTCTTCTGTGCCCCTACTTCTTTCCTTCTCTCTCTCCGGAGTTTTTCCGTCCTTGTCTCTACATCTCTTGTCTCCTCTCTTCTTCTTAAAGCCACACTCTCTCCATCTCTCTTCTGTCGCTTCCTTTCTTTCTTTCGCATCTCTTTGTCTGTTTGCGCTGTCCTAACTTTTCTCTTTCTTTTCTGTAGGTAACCGAGGTGGAAGATCCGTCGCAGTATGGCGTTGTCCTTCATGAAGAAGAAGAAGGGGGAGAAGGAGGAGGGAAGATTTTGCGGTTTGTCGAGAAGCCTCAGACATACGTAGGCAATTGTATCAATGCAGGTGAGCTCTACTCAAAGAAACAGGAAAGGGATGGAAAAGAAAGAGGTGAGAAGAAAGAAAGAAAAGGAGAGAAAGAAGGAATGGATGGTAGAGATAACGAAAGAGAAAGAAAAGGGACAAGGAGAAAGGAAGGAATGTTGGCGATAGCTGCAGAGCAAGTGTGTCCTAATGTTGAAATAAGAAAGGAATTGCAACGATAGGAGATACAGCTGAAATAAAGAGAAAGTTCTTTCCTTTCGTGCGCTTCGTTTTGTTCTTTCCAGGTGTATGTAAAACATGTCATAGAAGGAACTCTCTTCTGTCCCATAGAGATATCTTGCTTTCTTTTCTTCTCCATATCTAGACATATTCATGGAGAGAGAGAGAGATTTAGATAGACGCCTTACTCTCTTTCTTCTTTTATTTCTTCTTCGGTTCTGGCTCGTGTCTCTTTGGGCTCCTGTCCCTCTCTTTCTCTCTTTCTCTCTCTCTCTAGATCCACACCTATACACCCTATTCAAACAAGAGAGGAGGTAAATATACCTGTGCATGCATTGATTGACCTACCGATCTTTTTTGTTCATCCCCTTCATGACGTCTTCTTCTCACAAGTCCAAATCCTGTTTTTCTCCATTCTCCTTCTTCTTCTTCTCCTCCTCCTCCTTTTCTTTCTTTTTTTCTCTGAACTGTTCAAAAGAAGACTTTATGTTGTAGATCGTGGCTGTACAAGAATGAGCCATCTGGAAGAGGAGGAGAAGAGCTCTTTCCCATCATTGGGGTGATCTGTCTCTGTGTCTCTGATTAGGTCTATATATTTTGAACGCAAGTGTCATCGATAGAATTCCCCTAAGTCCCACATCTATCGAAAAAGAAATTTTTCCTTCTCTTGCAAAGAAAGGAAGTCTCTTCTGTTACAAACTGAAGGGGTACTGGTGAGCCACTCTCTCTCTCTCTCGTTCTTTTCTACCGACACCTACATCGTCACTTTTCCTACCTTTCCGGAAGTCGCTTTTTTGTCTTCGGTCTATATCTGATCTGTTGATCTATCTTTCTTTCAGCTTCACTCCGAGATGCATGCATGCCCTTTTAGCTCTTTCCCTCTATGTTAGCTGTGTGTAAACAACTTGTCCGTGCTTTTCTTCTTCTTCTCCTCTGTTTGAGGTCATTCGTTCCATTTGGTGGAGGTGTATATACACCAGAGACATCCTCTCACTCTTCAGTGTCTTCACTAAATCTTTTCTCAGCATTTTTGACATCTTTCGTTTCATGCTTTGGCAACTACAAGCACCAATTCTTTCTTCTCTCTTTCTTTCTTTCTTTCTTTTCTTTCTCTTTCTTTCTTTCTCTCTTTCTTTGCAGGGCAGATATAGGTCGGCCGAAGGATTTTCTGGAAGGAATGTCTTTACACCTCAATGCCCTGAGAACGAAGCAAGAAGAAGAAGAGAAGCAGCAGAAGAAGACGAAGAGCCATGGAGAGAAAGAGAAGAAGGAAGAAGGAGAGAACCCACTAAAGACTCTAGAAGTGGAGAAGAAGAAGAAGCATGAAGATCGGGACGAGAAAGAGTCTTTTCTCCTATCTTCTCCCCGCCTTGTCGAGGGCCCTCAATTCATTGGCAATGTCCTTGTTGTAAGCTATCTCTCTCTCTCTCTCTTCTATCTTTCTTTCTTTCTTTCTCTCTCCCCTCTCTACTTTCTTTCTCTCCCTCTGTCTTTTCTTTTCTTTCTCTCCGTGTGTCTGTCGGTGTGTGTGTAGATCTCTCTCTCTCTCTCTTTTTCTTTCTTTCTTTCTTTTAGCTGAGCCCGAAGGAGACCTGTGGTGACGAAGTTTCTAAGGACTTTATCCTTGGCCTAGATTCATTTCTTTCTTTTTCTCTCGACTTTCTTTCTTTTCACCTCTATGTCTATGTGGCTGTGTGAATACGTACTTTCCCTTATTATCATATGTAGGACTCACCTAAGCTTAAAGACAACTGGAGAGCACCCTCCACCCCTCTCTTCTCTTCATCTCTTCTCTCCTCTCTCTCTTTTTACACGTAGAGATCTAGACTGTAGAGACACATCCATGTATATACGCAATGTACCCAACCATCTTATGTATACATGTATATATACATCATACACTATATGTCTATATCTGTCGTCATCGAAATCTCCCTCTCTCTATATATGTATGTCTCTCTCACTATCCACATATATGTATTTTTTTCTCTCTATCTCTCTCTACAACTATCCATCTGTATATACTTATACTCGATCTATCCCTAGCTTTCTCTCTACACATCTATATCTATCTAAATTACCTTTATGCAGGTATCCTGTATCTACCTATCTTTCTCTCTCTCGCTCTCTCCATGCATATCTATGTCTATCTAACCATCGACCTGCGTGTCTACGTCCTGTATGTATGTGTATAGACATGTGTGTATATGTGAGGTGTATGTTCGCTTGCTATAGGACCCTACAGCTAAGATAGGAGAGGATTGCTTGATCGGTCCTGACGTGACTATTGATAGAGGAGTGACGATAGGCCGTGGATGTCGATTGAAACACACGGCTATTATGACGGGCGTTCGAATCGACGATTTTTCTTGGATTCAATCGTCGATTCTCGGCTGGCAGTCCAAGATAGGAAAATGGGTAAGATAAGACACGCGCTATGGGTAGGAAAAGCTAGCTAGATAGATGAAAAGATAGACACCTAGGGAAGTAGCTACCAAAAAAGGTGAGGTGATTGAGGATGATCACGAGCATACATAGGTGACGCTTTTCATAGATCGGTCGGTTTGCTGCTTCTTCTCTAGTCACTCGCGGTCTTCTACGTTGTCATCTGTAGATGTGTATGTCTCCTCTTTCTCTTCTACTTGTTCCTCTCCTTTCATCTTGTAGAAGATACACGTCTTCTTCTCCTCTCTTTGGAGGTATATGATCTAGGTTCATGTGTATTCGGTGAATGTGTACCTATACATACATATATAGATATATATACATAGATATATATATATATATATATGAGTGCAGGTGTATTCATATGCGTCCTTGATCGGGTGTACCTATGTCTGTTTACTTTTATATAAGATATATATATATATATATGTGTATATATATGTGTGTATCTTTATATGTATGTATATCCTGTCTATACCCCCTGCTGAGGCGATAGGGGATTGCGTTCCCTGGATGTCTTGTATTGAGAATGAGAAAGAAGAGATAGGACTTAACTTATGAAAAGATATTACCTTTCTAAGGGATACACGGAAAGATCTTTCTATTTCCTTCCTTTCTTTTTCTTTCTCATCTGTCTCAATCATCCTGTCTCTTCTGCTGCGTGGATCTACACCGTATCTGTACATATCTATAGATAGATATTGTTGACGTATTCATTCACTCATTCTTTCTCTCTCTCTCTCTTTGTGTCTTTCTCTTTAGTTAGCTTCTCTTTTATACTGCAGTCATACCCGGTCTTTCCTTTCGCCGCATTTTGTCCTCCTTTTTGTCGTATCTGCCGTCCCTTGTGTGTCGTTCCTCTTTCTCTTCATTCATCTGATCTGTCTTGTAGAGTGAATGGAGTATTTCATTATGTATCTCTGCAAGAAAGTGTGTATATAGACATATGCATCTGTTGGTATGTCCTACTAGAGGAGAGTGTGAGCTGAAGAGGAGACAAAGAGTTCGGTGTCTTGTTGATATGCTCTCTTTGAAGTGTCTCTTCTCTCTCTCGTCTTTCTCTCTCAAGAGATAGAAATTGCCTCCATTCCTCTCCGTTCTTCTTCTATCTTTCTTTCTTCCTCCCAATTCATTCTCACTGCGGTGTCTCTCGACCATTCGTTCCTGCCTTCTCTCGCTCTCCTTTTCTGCTTTCTTACCCTCTCATCTTCATCTTCTCTTTATCTTCTTCTTCTTTGTCTTCTCTTCTTCTTTTTCTCTTCTTCTTCTCTTTATATATCTTTTCTTCTTCTTCTCTTTCTCTTTCTCCTGTGTATTGCTTGTAGTGTCGGATAGAAGGCTTGACAGTCGTAGGCGAAGACGTTCAGATAGCTGGGGAGTGCTTCATAAATGGCGCTTTCATTCTCCCCCACAAGCACCTCACACAATCCATTCATGAACCTGGCGCTATCATCATGTAGACAGCACAAGGTCCTACCAAAGAGGAGAAGACGAAGAGAAGAAGAAAGAGGAAGAAAAAGAAGAGCAAGAAGAAGAAGATGGGTTCTCTCTCTCTGTCTCTCTCTTCGTCGTGTCCCCGAGATGTAGAGAGAGAAGGTGAAGAAAAGAAAGAGGGAGACAGACAAAGACGGCAAGATGAGAAGAAGGAACGAGAGAGAAAGAAAGTTTTGACGAGTGTGTGGCTAGAATGGCTTGTAGAGAGAAGAGCTAAGAAGAAGAAAGAAGAAGACAGAAAGAAAGAAAGAAAGGATGTAAAGAGATTGGAAAGGAAGAAGACGAGAGACAGGCGATTTCTTTCCTCCTCTTTTTTCGATCGGAAAGCGGAGAGGAACAAATAAGGTAGATATATGTATCATTCTTGTCTCCGTTGAGAGAGCACGGCCATGCATGCAGCCTTCTTCTTCCTCTTCTCACTAGTCTACGGTTTACCACGTAGAGGGATACATTCCTTACGCTTCTCCATAGAAAGCAAAGAAAGAGGAAGAGACGAAGAAGCCCTCGTTTTTCTTCCTGTTCTTTCCATATTTCTGTCTCTCCTCTTCTCCTTTCTTCCCTTGTCATCTGTCTGTCTCTCTATTTCTCTATTTTGTAGAGGTTGCTTTCCTCCTTTTCTTTCTTTCTCTCACTTTCTTTTCTTTAGAAACCTTTCCTTTTCTATTTCTTCTCCTGGTATGTTTCATGAAAGAAAGAAAGAGATGGAGCTACAGGTCGAGAGAAGGAGAGAAGAGAGAAGGAAAGGAAGGGTGAGAGAGAAAGAACAAGAAGAAGAGAAGAAGAGGAAGAGGGAAGAGGAATGTATGGACGGGGTTGGAAGGCTTCTTTCTTTCTTTCTGTGTTGAGAGAGTGAGAGAGAATGAAGAAGAAAGAATGAAAGGTCAATCTAACAGAAAGGCAGAGAAAGAAAGAAAGAAGAAAAGTCGATACGTCACTCCCTCTATCCCCCATACATGTACAGCCATATCTCTTCTTCTCCCTACACACAAACGTATGTATCGAGATGTGTATCGTATGGACAGTATATAAATAGATAGGTAGATTAAAGATAGATAGATAGATAGGTAGGTAGATCCAGCTAGATAGATAGGTAAAAGATATTGAGGTGTATGTTGTTCCTCCGTGTATTAGAGGTGTGTTATGTCATGTCGTTTTGTCTCAACGAATGAATTAAGGAAACAGAAGAGAAAAAAGAAAACCCTCCAGACTCTTCTTTTTCTCGAAGTGTCTTTCCTTCCTTCTGATCTTCACTTCCTTCCTCCTCCCTCTGCATTTCCTTCTTTCTTACTCTCTCTGTTTCGAAGTTTCTTGTAGAGTCTCTTCTGCTCGTTTTGCCCGGGTCAAGAAAGAAGAAAAGAGAGAAAGAAAGAAATATCACACGCAGGAAAGTATCTCACACGTCATGATCTCTCTCTCTATACATATACCCTGTATATATGTATCTACATAGATATATAGATATAAATTTACACATGTAGACAGATATGTGTAATATAAACATCTATATCTGCATAGTGCATCTTGTAGATGTATAGAGATCGAGAGTCGCCCGAGGAGAGAGAAGAAGGCTAGAGAGGAGTCTTTTTCCTGGAAAGAAGAGGAGAGACAGACAGAGAGACAGAGACCGTATCATGCTACCACCCCGCAGAGAGTCATCGTATAAGGCCGATTCTTTTCTTGTTCTTTTTCGTCTTTTCTCCTTTCTTTCTTTCTTTCTTTCTCGCTCTTTTCCTTTCTTTTCATTCGTATGTTGGTTTCTCTATCACAAAGGGGGGGAGAATCTACGGATTCTCTCCTCGCTGATCGAAGTTTTTTTCTTCTCCTGCTGTGTACGTTAGACTTTTCTTGTCCTCTAAGTCTTGGTTTGTCACTCTATCTATCTACCTATCTGTCTCTCTCTCTCCTCGTTCCTTTCCTCCTTCTTTCTCTGCTACTTCTCTTTCTCTCTTGCTCTCTAAAGGAGTTGTCTTCATCTCATTCTCACTTGCATGGGTTTCATTCGACAAGAGAAGAAAGAGAAAGAAAGAAAGACAAAGACAGAAGACTGTTGCGAGGAGAAAGAGCGTGCATCTGGATAGGCATGGGGGACGGATAGGAGAGAAGAAACGCCTGTTTAGGGCTAGGAGCAGAGGGGCATCACCTCGACCTTTCTGTTCCGCTTCGTCCTTGGTCTATTACGGTTTGATACTGACTACCTGTCTGTCTGTACGTACACCTAGAGAGGTTCTTCACAATGGCAAGGAAAGGTTTACTTCAAGGAAATTGAAGAAGAAAGACACACACATACAGACACGCGTACGGTCCATCTAAAACATCCAGGGTTGTTGCTATATAAGAAAAGAAGATCCGTTGATCTATCTATCTATCTATCTACCTATCCTTGTATCGATCTATGCTCTACACGTAAACGATCTTTCACTCCACATGCTCTGTGTCTAAAAATACTCTTCACACAGCCACATTAATAATACTTCCTTGCTTGCGGTCCTCGACGCAAACACAACGAAAAGAGGGAAAGCCAGGTGGCGAAAGGAGACGGGACAGCGGTAGAGAAGTTCCTCTCTGCAGATCAGTCTACCAAGGGAAAGGGGAAGGAGAAGAAAGGACAGGTTTCATTCATCATAAGAAATGACGATCTTTCTTGATAAAGAAGACGTGAGAGAAGAAGAATAAGAAGAAAGAAGATAGAGGAGAGTGAGCAGGGTGCATTACCATCAGGCTGGAGGAGGGAGGCGTCATACTGAAGATGATCCATCCATTTTTTAGAGAAACGGAAACAAACTGCGCTTTCAAAAGAATTAGACACCTTGCTACGCCGAGCAGATAAAGAAAGGATCAGCCATGAGGACGGGTGTCTATTCATAGGAACTTTCTGTATAGGTGAAACGTCTTACTGGATAAGAAAACTACGTGTGCCGACTAAGCAGAGACATCCTTGTAATGGTTGGTGAAGAATCATCTCCCCACTCCAGCGTACCATCCGGCTGCTTTCTTTCAGAATAAGAATTCAGCGGCACTTGGCCGCAGGCCGTAGAAGTGCACCTTGTCGATGGAAAGATTCGCACGGACGCCAACAACATGAAGACGTGTGCGTCTTAGGTGCTCAGGCGGTACTTCCGAAAGGCCGCATGCTAAGAGCACAGTTAACCCTATGTCGAGAACTCTAAGAAGACGACCGAGAACGAAGCCGGCCAATCAGGCCAGGAGAGAGGAGAAGGTATTTCGAGTCGCCGGTGCGACGACGGAGACAGCAACTGGAGCCCTTTGATATGCCGGCGGTTACGATCAAAAAAACCCTTTCTGGTTTCATTCCTAAGGGCGGTCGGTCCTGACCCGAAGTCGATGTCGCGAGTGTATTTGCGTGTCGAGAAGGACATCGAAAACCGTCTGTCTCTACGTCATCGATGGTGAGAAGACACGATTAAGACCCCTACGTTATCGCCTGCGAAAGCAATCTGCGAAGCTCTGTCTACATGGCCGGGTAAGCATTCGGGGCAGTTCATCCTGCTGACAAGGTTAGGAGACGCACACCGAATATAAATCGCCAGTCCCTCTACCATGGACTGATACTGAGCAATAAGAAGAAGACCTCGTGTAGTGAAGAGCCGTTAAGACACCTGGAATAAAAACACTCGGCCTCGCTTCGGGTGAATTTGAACTGGACAGGACCGTTCACTTGACTGTGTGACGTGTGGATCGTCTCCTTAGCTTCTTCCCTGGAGACGGCAAGGAAGCTCTGCACCGTGAGAAGTTTGTTTCTAGAAGACTGGGGAACGTTTTCTGTGGGGGTGCGACCGATCAAAGGTTTGCAATTCCTCATGCGAACATAAGACGCTTGTGTCAGTCTGGTGGACGAAACACTTACCGTGTAGGCTTTGATCTCCGGCCTACTACAGGGAGTGAACGTAACTAGTCTGTAAGCTGACAAGGAGAAACTTCGTCGAAGCCCAGAGCTTCATGCTCGTGAAGGTCCGAGCCGTTCTTCGAACCGAATGTGCGGACAGAGTACTTGCGTATCTCCATAGGTTCCGTAAACCGATGGACGTGTACTACTTTGAGAATACACGAGCTCTCCTGTCCTTATGCCAAGACTCTACTTCATTTTCACTGGTCAGTTTCCAGTTCGCTCGCTGTTCAAAAGCACTCCTACTTCGGGCGCAAAGCTCAAGGAACAAGGGAGACGACGCACACAGGAGATCACAGAACTCTCCACAGAGTGCCAGTGCGACTTTCTCGCATCGGACACGCAAACAAGATACTGTCCCAGTTTCTTCAGATCCCTCAACACAAACAAGGGAGAGGGCATCCCCGGCCCAGCACGCGTTCTTTCTTTCTTTCTTGATGACCGCGCGGACCATGGAATATCTTCCTCACACAAGAAGAACGAAAGGAAGCCCGGTTGCACCCCCCCCCCC
>NW_027153713.1:17073-21542 GCF_002600585.1 Cystoisospora suis
ATTGAGCAACTCTTTGGCGCTCAACGAGAAACACCACATGCATCAACGATGCTATTCTTCTCTTTTTTTCGCATCTATCATGAACATTGTGGACAAGAAGTAGATGTCTACCTGCAGAGTCTGTCCTCTTGCAGTCAAGTCTAGCTATTGATTGATCCAGGCTCTGATTTATGACGCGAACAATAATGACCGATCATCACCTCGTTGCTCAAGACAGGCAGAGAAACAAACTAAGCAAAGACTAACACAACTGTCAATGCACATATTGCTTCAACACAAGAACAAGCATCTTCACGGCTTGGCCGAGGTCTTCAAACCGCCGCTGAGAGTCCTCGCCGACCCGTTTAGTTACATCTTCAGCCGCTTCGGTAACTCGTTGAATGACCTCTACTCCTCTATCTTCTTCTTGGAAGGCGCGAGAGAGCTCTTCAGAAACAACTGACCGAAGAAGAACCCCGACACTGCGCAAGAAGGCCCGGCCGGCCTCCTCCGCGCGCAGGTGCGCATCGGCGTACTCCCTGACGTTCTCTAAGAATTCTGGAGACGTCTTTTGGTTTGACGCCATGGCCATCCCAACTATGTCAGCCTTGGCCAGGAGTTCTTCCTCTCTAGTGGCATACTGACGAGCATTTTGAATGACGCCGTCGACCTGCACCATCGCTGCCTCCAGCTTCGCAGCCAAGCCCCTCTTGGAATCTTCTGAATCTTCTTCTCCCTTCGATCTCGCACTAACTAGAGCGGCGTTTATGAGTTTCTCCAACTGGTCAATCACCTCCTCATTGTGCTTCTGCAAAAGGTAGTGAGCCTCACGTGATACCGCCAACACCTTCTCTGCCGGGGTCGCAGCACCGGCGCCGACCACACGACTCTTGTCCGAGACCGCGACCGTGGCAACCGCCACAAGGCCCAGCACACCAAACACACCCTTCATTCTTTCAATTGCTACCTATCGACTCAACACGACAACGTCGCGCCACACTACTATCAATGTATCTAATTCAGAAACAATGACTGTATAGATCACACGGGGGACTTTGAAGAAGCACCCCACCCTACAGCCTGGCAAGCCTCCCGGAACGGACCCGCAGTCGTGAGCGACTTGCAGACTTGTCGCGCACCACGTCTCCCCCCTGCGTCTCGTCGCGTCGCGTCGCGAAGGCGTCGCACTTTGCCTTGTATATCCTGAAACGTTTGCTAGCTATCGCCGCCTAGAAGGGGCCCGGGGATTGGCTGGCTCCCCGGCCGGGTCACTAAGGGGGTGCTGCCCGGGTGTACGTACACACCAGAGTGACGTCGGTCGAGACATCGAAGGGTTAGATGTCTCTCTCTCTCATTGCAGTGTCGTCTGCATGAAGACACTAGTCAATCGATCCTGGAAAGAGACAACACACAGGGTACGGGGGCAGCATGCTCTTTTCTTTTTTTCTTTCCATCGATTGACGTTCTTATCAGCCACGGGAGATCTGGATGACTCGAACATGAGTAGACTCTTTCTCTCTTTCAGACGTCTTGTACGACGACCCAGGGTTCTTCCGCATCCCTCTACAATGAAAGGTCAACCTCTTTTTTCATGAGCTTTCTCTGTTTCTCCCATGCAGCTTCATTCTCCCAGCCGGACTTCATTCTCTCTGTGTCGTTACCTCTTTTCATCTTCGTTTCTTTTCTGTGTGACTTTAACCGGAGATTCCTCAAATGAGATATCTGTCTTTCTGCATGACTTGGGCTCTCGTCAACAACAAGGAAAGAAAAACACACACCGACTGTCTTCCTTCCATAAACTATGCAACAACATGGCTGCCAGCTTCATTCTCTTAAAGAATAAGAAGCGTGTTCTTTCTCTCTTTCCCCTCCCTTGAAGAACTCCTCTCTCTTCTTCGTTGCTACTGCATGACTACTATATCTGGGGTGGTCTCTTCTTTGTCCTTCGGTGTCCGTCGTACAGCATGTGCTTTCTAGTTCGCAGAAATTCTTTATGTCTTTCTCTTCTCATTGTTTTTCTTCTTCTCCCCACCTCTTCTCGAGAAAACGTCTCCCGGTGGTGAAGCATTCTGAGTGATTCAGGTGTACATACACCTCACTATCCTAGTTTTCAAAGACTTTCTCCCGGCGAGGTGTATGCTTGGGTGGATGCACACCATTTGGCATCTTTCTCTCAAAGGGACTATCTTTCTAATACAGGTCCGAAGAACCCCAGTAGTGGCTTACGGTCCTCTCTGTAGTTCGTTGCAGAGATTTTCTCTCTTTCCCGTGTTTGCCTCATTCTCTTCAGTTTCTTCATACCTCTCAACAGTCCTGTCTCTCCATACATAGGTCTGAACGATAATGAATCCCTCGACCCGGCTGTCTTTCCCTTTCCTTTCCTTGGCTAGCTCTCCTAAAATTCCTCGTCCTCTTCTTCTCTTGTGTGTCTGTTTTCTCTGGCCTTCTCCTGTTCTTTCTCTCCCCTCTTCTTCCTCTTCTTCAGCCCCAGCGAGAGCATCAAGACATGCACAGAAGCCTCTCTTTCTTTCTCTCCCTCTGTCTCCTTCGTCTTCAAATTTATTTCTTTTCTCTGATGTCTCTCTGCCTCTTTTATCTTCTCAGCAAAAAGCCTTCTCACCTCTCTTTTCACCAAGAAGAAGAAGACCTTTCTCTTTCTCTCCTACTTCTTCTTGTTCGACGCCCTTATCTTCGGAGCTTTCCATCGGTCCCTTCTCTCTCCTCTCTCCTTCTTCATCTTATGCTTTCTTATCAGAGTCTCTCAGTCTCCCGGAAAACTATCTTTTTCCTCTTCATTCCAAGAAGTCTTTCTTCTCTTTCTCTTCTTCTTCTTCCTCTCGTCATCGCCCACCTTCTTCTTTGCTTCTCTCTCATAGAAACACAAACAGCGATAAGCTCGTAACTCCATCCCTCTTAGCCATAGATCCACATAAGCTCCTTCTTCCTTCCTCTCTCTCAGATGTCTCCTTGGCAACGTTCACGTCGATCTTACAACATAAAAGCAAGATCTCTTTCTTTCTTCCTCTTCGGCGTGATGGACATTCCTCATCGCCTCTCTTTTCTTCCTTTTCGTCTCCCTCTCCCTTCTTCTTTCGGATCTCTCAAGCTCTGTCTCCCCACGCTTCTCCTGTCTCCTCTGCTTTACATGGCAGGAGACAGCGAAGTCACACTAGTCACGCGGATGACAAAGCAGAAGGATTTTCTTCTTCTCGGGGAAGATCAGGGGGGGGAGACAAGAAGAAGAAGAAGGACAGTAGAGCTTCATTATACAGAGAAGATGAAGAAGAAGAAGAAGGAGAAAAAGCATCGAGTGCAAGAAATAGAAGATGTGATCGAAGAAAGGATGGAGATTTCTCTGAGTGGAGTGAGGAGGAATTTTTAGAGAGAAGCAAATGTCTTCTCAATGAACGTCTTCAGCGTGTACGTACACGTCTTAGTCAATTCCAGCCGCACGCTATCAGGTATGTATGAAACGTCACTCTTCTTCTTCTTTCTCTTTCCTTTTCTCTTGCTTTCTTCTTTCCATGAAACGCCGTGTAGCTATGATACTCGGAGATGGATGGGTGTTCTTTGAAGCAAGAGAAGAAGAGAGATAGAGATCCATATAGGTAGATAGATAGATAGATAGATAGGTGTATGTACGTAGAGGCAAATGAATGGATATAGGGACTCCCACACACAGATAGATAGACAGGTAGATCAAAGATAGGGAGATAGATACATGTAGGCATGGATAGAGATACCAAAGTAGATAGTTGGATATAGATAGCGAGATGTGTAGATAGCGACACTAGTGATAGATTGTTTGCTATAGATAGATGAGGGAGAACTGATGGATAAAATGCAGCTAGAGAGGTGGAGGGAGGTGCCACGTGTGTACAGAGAGAAGTTCATATGGAATGAAAGGGTCCAAGCGAACAATTGCAACGTGGAAGAAAAAACATTTTTGAGGGGGGGTGAAGATGGGGTGAATAGTTTAGTATGAAACAGAGAAGAAAGATGAAAGAAGAAAGGGATCTCATTCAATCCAGACTCGAAACATGAAAGATAGATAGTTTCTAAATGTATACACTCGATAGATTGTTCGAGTGTATATCCACCGTAGAATCTCTTCCTGTCTTTCGTAGCAGATCAAATTAGTCGTCCGTCTCTCCTCCTCTTTCTCTCTTTTTATAGTTCTTTCTTCTATTACTCACACCTGTCAACTTCTCCTTCGTCTACACTTCCATTTCTCTCTCATCTTCATCTCTCCCTTTTGATAGCTTCTTTCTCACTCTTTCTTTTTCACTCTTTCTTTCTTTCTCTTTCCCTCGTTTTCTTCAGTACGGCTTTTCTTAGCAAGATTTTCGTCTCACTTCCTTCTTCTCACTCTTCCACTCTTTCCTCTTCTTCTTCCTCTTCTTCTGCTCCTTCCTCCCCGGGTTTCTCTTCGAGACATAAGATACCTCTCCAATCTTCTTCTTCTTCTCCTTCTTTTCCTTTCTCTTTTC
>NW_027153714.1:0-289 GCF_002600585.1 Cystoisospora suis
GGGGGGGGGGGTTCGCAGGCATATTGGTCACAACTGAAAGCTGAGTATCTTCTTTAGAGTTCTCGCCAATGGCAGTTGTTTACAGTATGCCCGGGCCTCATTGTGGAAGGCCGCTGATTTGAGATATCAGACACCCCAGGCGTGACTCCCCAGTTGCCTGTGACATGGTGTTTGTTTCGCTTCTTTCTGTCGAGAAGTCGCAGGGTGTACTCTCGGTCGGGCGCACGTGTACTTGGGTACCTTCAGCAACTGGTAGCGATCTGGTCTGCCTGGAATGACTGAGTTCATG
>NW_027153714.1:312-2193 GCF_002600585.1 Cystoisospora suis
AGGCAATCGTCGTTGCCAACTAATGAGCCTGAGTTGTACCTTGGGTGCGGCAGCCGGAGTGCAGTGTGCCCGGCCATAAGCGGAGCGTTCTTTTTCAGCAGCACGCACACCGTTTGAAGATTGCGTCCGGCAGGGCTTAGCGGCGCGTGGCAGGGGGTGTTCTTTGCTGTATATGTCAGCGTTACGGGGGAAGGGCGGCTACGGTAGAACTCTCGGAGGCTACAGGAGTTGTCCAGCCCATACACTGCCACCTAGAGCTGCGTTCGAGCTGCATTCTTGATTCAGCGAAACCTGCATTCCCGGCCTGGGGCCCAGCTTGAAACCTGTAGTCTTTGCGGCCGCGTTACGGCTGGCTGGCCTCGGCGGACAGGTACGGCTTTCCGTGCTACGGTACTATCACCGGTGGCTGGTCCTGCCACTCATCTCCGACACTATCGTAGCCACTAGTGCCAGTTTTCTACGGTGCTTTTGTGACTGCACACCCTCGCCGCTAACTGCCTCTGTAGTCTCGACTGGTGGATCTCAGACACGGCCAGGAAAATGTCTGCTTCAGCACAGCGGAAGCTTCGCTTCAGTGCCGTTGTCGACGGAGGTGAAGTCCACCTGACAGGGCTCCCCTCCGTTCTCAGAACCACTACGGTTAACCCGGCAGCAGACGAGACGTCCACACCTCAGTTTCCGCCCTGGGCCTCAACTTTCCCCCTCGACTCCAGAAGACTCGACCCCACGCGCTGGGCGCTTTGAAGTGGTAAACTTGACAAAAAAGGGCATTCGGTTCTACGGATGCCTCTACAAGAGAAGGTGACTCGAAGTTCAACGACGTGGTGAGGGGCTCCGCGAGACAGTGTAATTTGCTGCGCGTATCAATTGACTAACCACATAAACACGCTCGCTTGCAGAACGCCGCGGCGTGGAGAATGAGAACTTCACCATTTAGACAGCTTGGTATACTCCGATCAATTCCGAAGATCCAGCCAAGGCTGAGAGGTCTTCTCTATCCCCTGGTTTTCTGCATAGCTTCGCATTCTTTCTTTTCCCCGTGTGCGCCGATCCGGAGAGTGCCTACTCCAAGAGCTCTCTCACACGAGTCGGTCCGTTTCAGCTCAGGAGCGTCGACCCTAGAAGGCTAACAGTTTCCGCAAAAAAGTGACAGTCATGGGGAAAAGGACTTCACACTTTACTTACACCTCCCCACTTCAGTACAAACTTCTTGGCGTGCACGCACACTGGCTGTAGGAGTGAGACGCGCTGACCGGCACTCTTTCCATGTTCTTTTTTTGCTGACAGGGACGAATCGCTCGCGGCGACTTGGGCAAAAGGTTTCTCACTGGTGACATGCTTCCCTCCTGTCCGTAGAAGCCCTCGGTGTGTCGGTGCCTTGTGGCCTGAGGGCCCTGATTAACTCAAGAGTCGAGGGTCGACGGTGACCGCAACCAAGGCTGCACGCCGTGCTTGGGTAACACTATGAGCCTTCCGCGCTAAAGCTGACATCTGCTGATAAGTGGACAGCAGGATGCCGTACTAACTCTCTTAACAGGGAAGACAGCAACTATTTCTCTTCTGGTAGGATCCGCCACTGACGGAGTACCTGCTCAACATTATCGAGGGTGAACTTGTCCCCTGAGGCCACGCAAAGATACAAGAAACAAATTGAAATGACACGACTTGAAAAACGGCATATATGTGTTCAAGGATTCAGCTCAACGCCGACACACCGGACCAACTACATTCCTGGGCGCCACTTCCCCATCGAACCGCACACTATGCTTGTCCTGCAGTGTCTCGAGCGGGGCACAAAGGAACTCAGCACCCTCCCGTGTCTGTTCTCCATCGTAACTATGCGTGAGAATGCACGACAGTGGGGTTACGTGGTGTTGCGCG
>NW_027153714.1:2214-48617 GCF_002600585.1 Cystoisospora suis
GCTATGGGACGGCGGGGCCGCGCTCACAGCACTCCTTCACTTCTCTGAACAATCCTTGCAGACGTTGCCCGGGGAGAGAGTACATGTGGACTCTACCGGACATGTCGAAGAGAAGAGTTCTGGACAATAGAAACGCTGACTCGTCTACATCAGTGGACTTCGAAAAAGTGGAAGAAGGCGAGATACCAGATGAGGGGCCTGATCGCAGCTACCGATTTGAGGTGCTTAGAAGACTCCGCCCATGCTCGTATTTAGTCACTCCGTCCGTTCATCGCTCTATCACGCGGCCACTTTCTTACCGACAGGTAACGACATGCCCCCCCTAGACTCACCCCCAAGCTCGTCGAGTCCGACGATAGAATGCTCTGTTTTGCCGTCGAGAATCAACACGAGCTACAAGAAACGAAATTCACCCGCAATGAGGGCGGAGCTTAGATCCCTATATTCCACGTAATACTGTTAGTCGTTTCTCTCACCATACAAATGAACGCGCCCATCAATCCTTCATCTCTGTTTAGAGAGAGGGCGTACCGTGCGGACACATTCGACAGAGAGAGGGTCACAACAGACTGAAAAGTGAAAAGCTTGAAAAGCACTTGAAACTCGAGGGTCTTCCGTGTATGCGACCCATACAGTTGAGCATTCTATTCCAAGTGCTTTCTTCTCTTCTGACTCGGTAAAGAAACCGTTCTAAGCTAAGCAACCGAACACGTACTGCGTAGAAATGTTCTCTTCCCGTATAAGCAGCGCAGGGCACTTGCGCCCAAAATGGTGGCACTATTCGAAGAATCAGTACTTGAACCAGAAGAACCATACCATCTTCACGACAAGTAGCTGAACCGGTTCTACAAATGTGATGATCAGGCAGGAAGGAGACAGAAGTGAAGAAAGAACTCTGGAAGAAAACCTAAGCAGGCAGTCACAGAACGTAGGCTGTACCTAAACCACTGTAATACTCACCACTGGAACGTGTATTTTGTCTAGGAAACTTCCGGGCACATCATCTGCTGTACAAGTCTTACTCCTATTTCACTACAGAACGAAGAGGAAATCTTTCGTGGAGAGGTGTACTGAGAGACCCACAGAAGGTAGGAGGGAGTACCGAACACAGTCGCGTCTCTCTACGGAGAAGGGAGGGGGAGGAAAGGAGACTTACTGTGGGAATACACCAGATCTTCAGTCCTGGAGGAAACAGGAGAGAAAGGGACATGGCGAAAGAACATTGGCTGGCAACGAGAAATAGAAAGGGCGCTCGACAGGAAAATATCCAAACGCTGTAGTTATACCAGTCATACCTTGCGGCAGGATGGATTTGGCATGCACCATCCACGGGCAGATAGATTGCTAGTTATATACAGACCCGGAAGATCGATGTCTTGAACGTGAGGGGCTTCTGAGAGTCCGGAAAGAAGGACCGAAGAAGAAATGTCCCTTTCGCTCCTCTCTCCGATAAAACACATTTGTCGTAAGAAAGCATCAGCATGACTGCGGTAGCGCTATCTTCTCAGATAATCCCTGTATGTGTATGTGTCTACACGCCACAAACACGGCCGGGAGTGGCAGTCTGCACACGACATTTTCCATTTGCACAGGCACCCCAGGTGGAAGATATGTTGTGACTCTTCATTCAGAACTGCATGTAAGTACGAGGCTTGTATGTCTTACTTTCTGAGAGAAAAGGAGATTTTTCCGCGTTGATTTTGATACAGCGAATATCCATGTGTCTGGCCGCGAGCTCAGAAAGACGGGCGTCTACCACTTCACACATTCGATTTGAAGGCCGGTAGAAATGAGCGACCTGCGTGGAAGAAGAAAGGAAGAAAAACGCACGAAGACTTCATAACCATATAGGTAGATCAACAGTGGGACAAGTACATACAAATGAATGGAGGCGTGGAATGGAACGCTTCTCATACGTGAAAAGGATGTCCAGACGTCAGGGAGTACGGCTCCGCATAAACAGAAGTACTACATGTATGAAGTTAGGGCGCATCGCATATATAGATCTCTTTCCATGTATATACATGATTACGGGGTTTAACAACGGAGGTCTATCTGTATATGAGTCTTTCTGAGAAGTACAGTACACACACATAAACAAATATTTGCGTGACTGTGTGTATCGTCGGGGGTGCAAACTTATGTGCATAGGATTGTCCGGGGGGAT
The DNA here is from genome assembly GCF_002600585.1 of Cystoisospora suis. NCBI lineage: Eukaryota > Apicomplexa > Conoidasida > Eucoccidiorida > Sarcocystidae > Cystoisospora > Cystoisospora suis. The sequence continues at coordinate 4,382 of NW_027153714.1, forward strand.
ATGCCGCACGTCGCGTGTTGCCCCTCGAAAAAATTGTATAGGTGGACAGACACTCGACGTCACATGGAAATCTCCACCTGACGGGACGAGTCGAGAAAAAGGCCGAGCTCGCTCCATTTGGACTGCTCTATACAGTGAGAGAACAAGTCCGCTCCACTCACATCCTTGTCGACATCATACAGCTAGGGGAAAACTCATATACACTCGTAGATACATAGACATACGTATTTTTCGTGTCGGCCCCGCTATAGTTTAGTTTGTTCTCTCACTATCTGTATCAGAGAAACAGTGTACGTATATAGACAGGTAAATACACCGGGGCGATCTGTTCGGTTTCTTTTCTATCCGCCTGCATACATGGGTGTAGGTACTCTATGAATCTGTCTATTCAGTTCTCTGACTCACGAGCTACATGTATCCGCCTTCTTCATCCATCTATGTATCTTCATCTACCTCTCTAGCCTGCTTCACTCGCCCTTGCAAGGAAATCGCCGTTGTTTCGTACTTCCCCAGGTGGATTCTCTCTATTTTGCGGATAGATACTTACCATTTTGGGTGATTTCTTCGCGGCCTCAAAGAACTCCTTTTCGTCATGAAGCTCTTGGAGCTCGCCATGGCCTGCACTTCTCATCTTGCCTCTTAACATCTGTTGCACTTGGAGTTCTTTCTTCCTCCTTGCACGCAGTTCTTCAAGGTCTTCATCGTCCAAACGGTCGCCTTCTCTACTACGAGCCTCTATGGCTGCGGCTTGCTCTAAGGCTGCATCCAGCTGAGCTTCCTTCTCCTCCAGAGCCCGTAGAACCTGCTCCTCTATCTTCTGTTGAAGAACCTCGGCTGCCGCCGACGCAGAAGGCTTCACCGCAGACATGCCGACGGAAGCAGGAAGGAAAAAGGATGGGGAAGATACAAGAAAAGCGTGTGTGAGAGGCAGAAGAAGACTTTAGGAGGCAGAATCGGCGCCCCGAAGAAGGCTTACGAAGGACGGAAGGCGGACAACTATAGCGGGAAAGGGTTCTACCCCAGGGAGCGGCAAATGACAAGAAGCGACGATAGATGGTGAGAGAAGACAAAGCGCAACTCTCAAAGAAGGATGAGAACAAGACAATTTGATAGGAAACGATTGTCGCAGAGTAGAGGAAGCGGGGACGGAAAGGAAAACTTCTCTCAGCAAAAGTATGCGACGAAACGCAACACGATATGACGGATCCCGGACAAACCGCGCAGTTCTTCTCGCAACGGAAAGATGCGTCTAAGAGTCTGAGAAAGATTCATGTGCTACTTGAGCCGGGGTGGTTGTGGCGGTTTGTTGTCCTGCCAAGAAAGAATGTTTGAGTGGGGCATTAGAGACAACAGCTGCATAAGGATTGCCGCGGGCAAAAGAGAGGCGGAAGGAGTCAAATCAAGAAAAAGAAACAGAGGAGAGGGCGAAGAAGAGGAGGCGAAGAGCCCATAGGAAGAAACGTTCTGCCGACAAGCGAACGGCATGCACACCTAGACGGCGAGGCAAGAAAAAGAAGATACCTCGGTGACGACCGACAAGCGAAATAAGAAATACTGCTACAGAAAGGGCAAAGAAAAGAGGTGTATAACGAGATCACGCTTCCAGCACACCTGTCAGACTTTCCCTCCGACTAACCCTCTCGTAGGACAAGAGACTTCTTCCCTGAAGAAAAGGGAAAAATGGGAGAGAGTTCTTGGCGTTAGGTCGTGTGACACACTTCCGCTGCCGGCCGTCATTCAGTTGTCTCCTTCGTTCAATTATGACTCAGTAGGGTTCCTCGTGGTACCCTTGGTTTCTTTCGCGAGCTACGGAAAAATATTTTCCTCTCCGCCCCCCAGCGTGAGTATTACTAACCAGAACGAGGGTAATGAGGGTGAGGGGCCGCAGCGTGTCCTCAAGAGACTCAAATCGAAGAATCCCAGAGTTTCTCCGACCATAAGGCGAGAACTTGGGACGTAGTGCCTGACTACCCTGGAGTAGAGAACGACGAATATAATTGTGGGCGCGGGCAGTCAGTCGAGCTATCTCACGAGCAATGTGTCAGTCTTTCGTCCACCTAGTTCGCATGGTGTATCTGCTGAAGTCGGTTCAGGAAGCAGCAAGGAAACCGAGCAGATCCAGTGACAAAGATAGGCCTCCATCTCTTCTCTCTGGGTGCCCGGGTGTTTCTAGACGTCCGGACAGTGCGAATGACTAGAAGGCCATTGTCAAGTGCCCTGAAAGGCCTGACACTCCGACACGCTCCTGTCTGACCAAAATGGGACAGAAAGAGAACGCCGGCAGCCGTTCGTGTCTGACCTCCAGAGAGCATCGATGCGGGGGTCTCTCTGATATGAAATGGGACGAGACAGGAGACGAATCTCAGGCACATTGTGACATCAGATTTGTTTCGGAAAGATTCTTTCGCGATGGACCCTACACAAGTCGACAGGCTCACGCTGTAGCAAGCTAGCGTGTCTACTTCCGCCCTCCGATGTCTCCCTGCTGCGGCTGACTGATGTGTGTAACATCAATAGCGGAGTAACCAACCGCTTCAAGAAGCACACCATTTCTCTGTGCGATGTTCGTTGTTTCACAAGGTACCTCTTTTTTGCCTGGACACAAGCATTTAAGGAAAGATCACTCTCCCTGGCTCAGTGGAGGCGAAGGAGTGCGCTTCTTCGCGCGTTGCTAATTCTTGGAGACGTGTGCAACGTTCTCTCCTGAACTTCGGTTCTTCCCCGTGGGAGCATCGACGACTATCAACAACCCCGAGAGAAACGACAGTTTACACCCTTCAAGGCCGCGAGTTCAAATAAGCTACGCTGACAGCTCGCTCCCTTTTCTCCGTTTTCTTTTCGTCGAACCTCTGTGTTCCTTGAAGAAGTAAGGGAGGAGCAGAGTGAAGTGGCTGCAGCCCGACTTTTCTCTTCTAAGCCAAAAATTTTGCAAAGGCCTATCACATAATCGCCTCTCCTACACGCCTTCCGCGTCCGGTCGACCGCGTTCTCTTTGTTAAGTCGACAGTCTGAAATGGACAAATCCAGAAACCTCAGACCAAGACCGTCACGAGTGTAAATCTGGTCGGTCAAGTGAAACCGGCGAGACAGCCCCTGGGGGTAAGCTTGAAGGGCAATGTTATTCCGTTGAGAAGCCTGAAGTTTTCCGTTCTGCGTGAGAAGGTTTGAGGGAAAGTTGTCGCAGTTAAGACTCTCCGGGGACTCCCCCACACCAATCGAAGCCTCTTAGGCGCATTTTTCACTCCAGCCTCAGCATATCTCAAGAGCTCTGTTGCTTCCTGCTTCTCTCATTCCACGGGCGTGTCGAGTGTTCCTTCGCTGAATATTGCGACTAAGCGCGTTTTTTTTCTTTGTCCTCCCCTCGTTGTCGCGCTTTTAGCCTCTCCCGTTCGTGTTCTTCCAACGCTTTTTCCCGACAATGGCGTCGTCAGAGAAGAGCTCTGACAGCTCGTCTAGGGACGCCACCGCCAACGCTTCTCAGGAAGGGGCTGGTTCACAGACAGATACCAGCCGGGGTGCGGACGAGCCTGGGGGGCAAAACAAGAAAGAAGAAGAAGATGAACTGCTTCAAGCGTTAACAGAGATTGAATCTATGTGCCCCAATTGTCAGAAGAATGGAAAGACGCTTCTTCTCTTACACAAAGTCCCGCACTTCAAGGAGATCATTCTTATGTCGTTCTCTTGCCCTCATTGCAACTACAGCAACCGCGAGGTAGCTACACACTTTCTCGCTCCCCCGTAGTCTGCTGTTGCTTCCAAAGTTATCAGACGAGCACAGATATCTGGCCACTAGATTTTTGTACCTTTAGCTTTCTAATGAAAAGGTGGATTTCTCAGTTGACTGAACCAGGGGCAACTGTGCTTGTGCAAACGTCCGTTTGCGTTCCTCGTTTGTGCGCTTGGAAGGACATCGGCTCAAGCATAGGCCAGGTGGGTTAGGTGTGTATACTCGGTCTCGTGTCCAGCAATGAGAAGGCAGTGTGTTGACCAAGCAGGAGACTAGGTTAGTGGCGCTTGATACTCCCAGGGCTTCTGATATTCATGTACACATATGAAACATAGATATCTTCATCTAAAGGGGCATCCGTCGAGAGAGATGCTTGAAGGTGTCTTCTCTATAGTGACTCGCAGGCATGGTGTGTTGTGGTGGTATATTCCATCGTCAGCCAGGGGATACTTAACCTTCGCCTACAGACTCTTTTTCTCGACTTGTGCCAGTGGGGTTCTCTAGATACATATCGAGCTGGAGGACTGGGAGCCATACCCTCTTAGATACCACTCTAGCTTTCCGGAGTGGTCCCTTTCATTGGTCGGGTTCTCTATAACTTCTCCCTTTTCTTCTGCAGGTCCAGTCTGCAGCATCATTAGCTCCTCAAGGTATTCGACTAGAGCTTCACGTTGAAGATGTCCATGACTTAAGCCGGCAGGTCGTCCGCAGTGAACATGCGGCAGTGATTGTGAAGGAAGTTGAGCTTGAAATGCCGCCTAGAAGAGAGCGCGGGGAGCTCAATACTGTTGAGGTAAGGAGAGAGGAGACCTTCTTTTTCAGGAGTAAAGTATCACCTGTTCAGCGGGGAGTTTCTTTACTTGCCGCTTTTTTCTTTTAGACGATTCGGACGTGCCATTCATTCATGTATTCGGAAACCCAGGTTCCTTCCAAAAGACAACCGATTTCACCTTGACTCATGAATGTATTCTAGGGGATACTGCTGCCACTGGTGAAGGTACCTGCGATATGTCTACGTACACCCCTGCATAAAGAGGCAGCCAGCTAGCCTAGTCATCCAGTAATCATCTTGATCCGTTCCAAGGGACCACTTCTCCTAAAAGTTATACGTCCCGCTCCTATCTCTCCCTCTTCCTCTTCAGCGATTCACAGCCTGATCCAGTGGCTGGCTTTCCTTATGAGCCTTCATATAGTATGATATTTGTCTGTCTAACCATCCATACATCATATCTCAAGGCTAAGCTGCTGGCGTGTGCTACAGCTGTCTTTTTTCTGTGTGTTTTGTCTTACTACTAGGGTATATTGAGAACAGCAGTGGATGCCCTGGCTATAGGACAAGCTGCTCGCCGAGCAGAGGCTCCAGAGGTCGCAGAGAATGTGGAGAAAGTCATTCAGAAACTTACGTCTTTTGCGGATGGAAAGGGCTTTCCCTTTACCTTGATTGTCGACGATCCGAGTGGCAATTCGTACATTGAGGCTCTACCTTCTTCTCTGGTGGGTGAGAAAGAAGACAAGAAGTCAAAGGAAGGAGATGACACAGGAAAAGAAGTAAAGGAAGGGAGTAGCTTGATTCCTCAGAGTGACCCGCGTCTTCATACTCGACATTATGAGAGGACGAAGGAACAGCTTCATGAGATGGGTTTCTATGAGGCTCAACAGGATGATGACACGAAGAGGGAGGAAGAGAAAGAAGGTATGTTTGCGGTGCTGTATTCTGATATATATACAGATATATACAGATCTGTACCAAGAGAAAGAAGGTCTATTGAAGTGCTTTTTCTCTTGCTATATACACAGACACATACGGACTTATATTAAGAGGAGGAAGGTATCTTGAATTGTTTTCTTTTGCTATATACATATATGTACAGATATATGCGGATCCAGGAAGAGAAAGGAAGTATGCTGAAGTACTTTCTGTTGGTGTGTATATATATGTATATGCAGATCTATATGTGTGTACGCTGTCGAGCCTATATTGAGGCGCAGAGAAGAATGCCATGTGTAGACGGATGCATCTGTTTAGTCGCTGAGGAAAGTCATGTCTAGCTAGACTCCTATGTGCTGCCAGAGGAACGATCAGTGGAGATCTAGTACAGAAAACTCACGTGCTCTATAATAGCTTTGGATATACATCTTAGCAACTCATGAGCCTTTATCTCTTCCAAGCTTCGCTGAGGGTGCCACGATGGATACTAACTTATTCACGTGTGTACATACAGTGTGTGCCTCGAGCATCGCATGTGTGTTCTTCGTTTGTTCAGGTGCAGATATTCCTGATTCTCTTCGCGACACTCATAAAGTATGGGATTTAAACAAGCCGCTTCCTGAAGGTGACAGTGCAGAAAGTGCTACGTCAGCTGAAGGAGCAGCAGGGAAAGAGGAAGAAGAAGACTACGTCCTGTCTCTTCCTGTTGATTGTCCCAACTGTGGTGCAGCTGGTACCAACAATGCATGTGAAATTGACGTCCCTGGTAAGTCTTTTCTGTTCTCTTTATCTTTTCAGAATCTTCGAAGGAGAGGGAATGACGTTGATATGTTTGCCCTAGAAAGATAGATTTTAGGACGTTCCTTTAGGAAAAGAACGACGGCGGTTGATGATGTAAATAGACCTGTCTACATTCGCCTCCCTCTCTGTGTATATGTGGCCTTTTATACTTACCCTCAAGACATCCTTTTCTTTTACTCCGCTGAGAAACATCCGTGCTCCCCTAAGAACGGCTATTCTTCTAGGACGACAACCACTCTTGCTGAGAAGGCTCTTCACATCGCTAGTTAGATCAACTGTATTCTTTCTTTTTGCATAAGCAGTGCTTCACGACCAGAGGAAGGAGGATCTCCAAGAGAGGGATTTTACGGTGTCGAAGCCGCAGTAGAGAAAACTCACACATGCAGCATATGAGATAGACTGCGCTTCTTCAAGTGTAGACAGGTCTGCCTGGATGGAGTTGGTGTCTTGACTAGCTGATCGCAGGGTACAAGTAAGTATTGACGATGAAACCATTAATCCAGAGATCGCAGCGACCAAGGGAGCTTTGTGGCAGTCTTGAATGCCTGAGGGACAGAGTAGAAAGGGAGCATCTTTCTTTGCGTCGCGTTGTCTACACTCCGTAAGTGCAAGGTGATACGTCTATTTCATGCTCATCGTGTTGATCCTATACTATGACTATCTCTTGCTTCTTCGGGGAATAAGAACGTGTCTATGTTGTGTCTACTATGCCCTCTCCAACTTTTTCCTCAGTGAACTGGTATTCCTGTATCTTTTTCGTCGTGTGGGCTTCTTCCATGTGTGGTTGCTCTTTTTAGGATTTCGAAAGTGCTGGATTTTCTCCTTTCTCTGTCAGTCGTGCGGCGGGAGACACTCAGAGATCAAACCAGCAGGTGCCTTTGGAATCGCAGGAAGACGTTGGCTTTTGAAGGTAACGTGTCTGACTAGCTAGGCAGCTAGCTAGCTAGCTAGTCTCAGCGTGTGAGGTAGCTATGGTTTCGTTCTTCTTACGTCGCAGTTGTTTGCAGGGCTGGTCCACCCCCCAGACAGTATGGTCTGGCTCTCGAAACAACAAGGAGAGAAGTGGGACAGAAAGACTAAGAAAACTTCAAACAATAGCAGGTGTACGGAGATGACAGCATGATACTTAGGGAGCAAAGATGAGATATCGATAAGAGAGTAAAGTGTGATGCAGCATCGGGTAGCGTGGATTTCTCTTCTTTTTCGTCTTTGCAGTCTTGGTTTTCTCGGCAGCCTTCGCCTATTCATAAGCGTAAACAACAACCGAAGGTTCTGGTGTGGGGGAGCTTTCTTCTTTCTTGAAGATAGGACGGGTTTTTGTCTGTTTTGACGTCAGGAGGTAGTTGTTGCTTAACAGCCTTCAAGTAGATTCAGGTCCCAGGTGTTTAGCTATTCTGCATGCGTGTATCATACGCACGTCGCATGTCTTTCCTCATGTGTGCCGCAGGTAGAGAGTGCTGAAGACATGAATCGTGATGTATTGAAGAGTGACGCTGCTACAGTCTCTCTTCCCTCTCTCGATTTCTCCATGCAGGGTGGCGGCCAGGGAGGTAAGAGATTATCCCGTTTCTCTTCTCGTGTTGATAACACATGACCAACTGTATACAACCTTTTCATCCAAGTTGTTCGTCCCTAGTCATAGTATTTTCTTATAAGACTCAGTGATATAGGTATTTTTTGATTCAGTAATGAAGTCCGCCTGCTTGGAAAGATCACTGTACGGCTGCATGTATCTCAAGTGAAGAAGCCCGTGGGGGAACCATTCCTCGCTAGACTTTCTTAGGCTCGGTTCAAGACGGTACTGCAACGCAGAGATCAGCTTTGTAAGGGATTTGATTTGTGTCTTCCTGCCTATAAAAGTACAGGCGTTTGTGCGTAGGTAGGTATGAAGAAACTACGTGACGAGTTCACGTGTGTTACGCCTCTATGGTAGAACAGTTCATTCCAAGCGTGCGTGTATGTTCCGTACCGTAGCAATAAGTGTAGCGGCGATTGTGGAGACTCAACATGTAATATTAGACAAGGATTTGTGCTTTTTTGCACCCAAAATTTCACTATCTTACACGCTTGTTCGTACCTTTTCTTCTCCATCTCTATATTAGGTAGGACAGATATGTCAAGAGAGCTCTCGTGAACTCTGTATGTATGTACCGGTATATGTATGTGTATATGTACATGTATGTCTATGATTCACTAAGAGAGAAGAGAGTGTATTGCTGTGTTGTTCTTAAGGAGAAATTACGACAGTGGAAGGTCTATTAGGAAAACTGGCGACTTCCCTTGACGAAAGCGCACCTTTCGCGAGTGGAGATAGTGCCCCTGCGGAGAGCCGAACGAAACTGAAGGAGATTGTAGCCAAACTGAAGCAACTTCAAGAAGGCCAAGGTCTTCCTTTTGTTTTAGTTATCGATGACTGTGCGGATATGTCATTCATTGGGAGAAGGCGTTCGAATATCTTAGCGGCGAAAAAGAAGGAAGACGCGGGTGAGGGAAAGCCTCATGTTGAAGAAAAGGAGACAGAATACCGAGATGGAGAAGCAAGAGAGGAAATTGAAGAAGGAAAGAAGAGAGATGAAAAGACGGTTACAGAGGAAGATGTACAGAAAGCCAAAGAAGGAGAAATTCTCCACGAAGACAAGATCGATGATCAACTGGTAAGAAAGAAAGAACGGACTTATCGGAGACGTGGTGGAAGCCTTTCATCAACAATACATTCTATCTATAACTAGTTTGATTACCTAAGGCATGCATGCATGCATGCATGGTGTCACATGCGTGACTGTTCACATACATAGAAATGACGGAGGGAGTTATTGTGGATCACATCTAGAACGACTACACGATTGCTAGAGGAAGGGGGGCGCGTTCAAAGTTGATCAGCCGTTGCAGACCCTGTCACGTCGAAATGCTTGCGGAGCATAGAGCTATTAGTGCGTTGGAACGCGTGATCATGTAGATACTACCCACGAGTACATCTGCATCTCCTTTCAAATTCGTTTCATCCATACAGAGTTTTACCCTTCACCAGCATTGCATATAAGCACTTATGCCTGCCCCACACACAGGTATGTCTATCCGAACTGCGACGGTAGCTCTCTGTACCAGCGTAGCAGTACCAGATGAACAGCCTCTCCGAACCTTTCCCATGGCCAGCTGAAGGTTTAGGTGCCGGTTGTCTCGCGAGGTAGACATGTGCTGTCTAGCGCTTTTGTTTCGAGGCTCGCGAGCAGCTAGTTTATCTAGCTGTGCCAACCAGACAGTCAGTCACCCCATGCACCTTGGTGTCCTGTGATTTCTCGACAGCGCACAGAGACGTACAAGAGGACGAAGGAGCAGGACGATGAGTTGGGACTTACAGACATGAAAGTCTGACAGGCGCGAAGGCGACTTTCCTTGAAGTTCTCCTTAAACAGGAGTCTGACTGCGTCTATGAGAGGGCCCATGTTCTTTGAGTTGCTCTCTCAACTGCAGCGAGCCCGTCTGTGTGCCTATGTTTATTAGCTACCTCCTCTCCCTGCATTTGAAATATCAAAGTTTGGCTCTCGGTGCAGTTGTCCTTGTCTCTGTGTCTGGATGTCTGCCTGTCACAAGAGACTCCCGTGGGCTAACCGGATGTCTAGTCAGCCTTACACAGATACCCGGGGTGTCTAGACACTCGATCAGAATGGTGTTTCGTCACAGTCCATTCTTTCCACCCAGTCCGCGTCTGTTTTTGTAATCCTTTAGTTTGCATCTTCGTGAAGTCACTCAAATTTCTTTAGTTCTCGTCTTCGTCGAGTCCATTTTCGCTTATCAGAATGACGAAAAGATAAGGTGAGGGACGGCGTTGGTATGTGTCATGGAGATATCTCATCCACATTGTAGGCGTCGTGGTACTTCATCTTGTCTGCCTGCCTCTTTTAACTGAAACAGCGGACTTGCCGTTCAGCTGTGACTTGACTGTTTATAGTGAGTATAGAGGTATTGCCCCTGTGTCAGCAGGGGAAGGACGCAAGTGGCCTGAGAACGCATTAAGAGACAGGTTGAACCGTGTCCGTGCGTGGCTAACCACCGATGTGGGAAGCCCCCCTGAGGTAGAGTGGGTGAGGTGTAAGAGATGTGCTCGGGAGAATCTCGAACGCTTGTTCTACAGAAGCTCTTTGAACGACAACTTCTTCGGATCATCATCAGCATCGTCTGTCGTTCGTTGACTGAGTTGGTCTCTCGGAGGCCTGACCCTCTTTGCTGTCGTTTCTTCTCTTTAGTTACCAACAGGCAAATCTTGAAAGAGTGTGACGTCTGTGATAGGTGTAGCACAACGTGCTCTGGACATGGTAGTTAGCCGTAAGGAAGAACGGGGGAACGAAGAAAGTGCTGCCATCTTGGCGCGCTCCTGGTTATCCGTATCCTTCGAGGGCACCCATCGGTTTGTCTTTCTGAGGGGCCTCCCAAGGTCCTTGGGAAAAACAAAGAGAACATACAAGACAACCTATCATACCCACGTGTAGAACTAAGAGACTGAAGGCTTTCTTTCACGGAATCCAGACTACTCTTTTCTGGCTCAGGTGACAAGGGTGAATGGTTCTGCTGTTGTATCCATCCAGTCTACTCTTATCGCTTCAGAGAGTACCTTCTCATGACGGTTCCTCTTCCATTGTCTGTTCTCGCACAAATTCAGACACAAGCATGTCGATGAGACAGATATTTCCCTATCAAGAAAATGGAAAGCTGGTTGGAACGTTTTTAGTTCAGGTCATATCAACTGTCGTTCTAAATGACGGTGGTTAAAGTTTTCTAACTCCTGGCAGTGTTACGCTAACACACGCGTCCATCACTGGATCAATCCATCGCCTCTCTTCGGAGTTTGCCAATGAGGGGAGTTCCAAACGACGGAAAGGAGAGAATAGAGGAATGAGGGGACCGAAACGGAAGACAAAATACATCCGTGCTTCTAGTATGTTTACTCTTCAGCGGTCACTCACCCGATACAACACATAACTATACATAGATGGTAATGGCAAGGACAGGTAACCTTCAGCAGCACTCTGTCTCCGTAGGACGGATGCATCAAAGAAAGTAAGTGCTGAAGATTTTCCAACTTCTTCTGACTTGAATACATCCGTCCCCCTCTTTTTCACAAAAAGTTTGAGCTGTCCCTTCTTATAGGCGGTAGGTGGTTTTTTCAGACCCTAGATGTTTCACCATTGAGCTAGTACTAGGTGCCCGTAGACCTTGCAAGAAAGTGGAGGTGCGTACCTCGTACTGTGTGTCCTGTTGGTGGACTTAGGAAAAGGAAGCGTCGATTGAACGTGATCAAGACAATACTGAAGAGAGATCTACAAATCCATTCAGATGCCATCCATGATCATGGAGAAAAGAAGGAAAAGCGGAGACCCAAGGTTCCGTCTTCGGAGTGTTAGTTGTTCCCGAGCACCTCCCCCCGAAAGCAGTGATAAACCCATTCGTCCATGTGTATACTGGCTAGTTATTGTTAAGGCTGATGGGAACTCCATCGTTTCTCTCAACGGCTATCTGCAAGAGCTTGTTGTCTACTACTTCTGCTGAACTCTCCATGAAATCCGCGGCACTGTCCTTCATTCCTGTCTCTTGGCCCTTCAGCAGGCTTCGCATACCAAGTACGCGGTTGTTGAACAGAAGAGGAGGATTCCTGAACTATCTCACACCCCTGTCTCTTACTCGAGATGGCGGCTAGCCGTAGTAGCCACCCTGGAAGAACAACGGGGACTGCTGTGCGTTCAAGTAGCTGCTTACAACACATGCGAAGCCTTTCCCGTGGCTGAGAGTTTTAGAACATGGTGAGTCACTTTCTTCAGCTCCTCAACAATCCACCTGAGAGACAAGAACCACATCTCTCACAAATCTAGGGTGGGTGCCGTACATCATTGAAGGCTTGAAAAAGGTGGTATATCTCCCGGGGACCTATCTGTATTCACAAAGCTGAGTGGGACTATGCCCTAGTGATACCTGCGTGCGGAAGTAGCTGGCAGAGAGGAGGATTTGAGGTGCCCTATGAAACCCATTAGGACTAAGAAGGCTCGCATGGCCATAGATCACCATTGTAGGAAAAAATTACACCTTGTTCAATCCACTATTAGTTCAGCACAGTATCTTCCAGAAGGTCAGGCACATACACAATGACAGTGGAATGGAGTCGGTCGTTATCTACCGATGCCGAGGCCCATGCGCGATGAAAGCTCTTTCATTCCGGGGTACGAGTTAATATTTCGATGAAAAGAAATAAGAAAACCTCATGACGTTGCTTTTTCTTTGGGGGTCATTGCTATCCCAGTGCATGCGTAGATAAAATAGAGAAGGCTCCCTATATATAAGATGATAGCCCGCCCCACATACACACACAGTTTGTACACCTGCCGAGAATCTATTGTATCAATTAGATTTTACACCTTCACGGCGAGAAAAGCGGCGAAGCAGCATGACCCAACTCTATTACCACGTACCCAGATATAGTCGATGATACACGCATGCTATATAAGCCGCATCGTGAAAACTCCTAAGGACAAGATAGGAGCGTTTCTTTTTCCGAATTCCACAACACAAAAGAAAGCCTTCAGACAGATATCTTATCAGTTTGTTTTGGGTTCACTTGGGAGAAAGAAGAAAGGCAAGTGATCCACCATACATACCTCTTTCTATCTGTCTCCTCAAGGGCACGGAATGCGCTTGCTGACACAGTCACAACTTTCCACCCTTCGTGTCGGAGATAGTTCCGTCTGCAGTCCGTATATACTCGCCTTTCGTATTCCTGCATGCACAGTTACTAGGAAAGGGGCATATCATTTATCGTCTGTACTGAATGCACCTCCCGGACACACATATGTACGCGTTACATGAGTCCAGGCCAACCTCCTATGCCCCGCCCCACACAGCCAGGTTACCTACTGACAAAGTAAAGGCATCCCATGAAAGTATTCATAGATGAGACGTGTTGGATTTCCATGCGTATGTCGACTTAGAAAGGTATGAGTACATGAAGTTGTAGAGCAGTAGACTTACGCGAAGATCACTGAACGGTGCATCACAGGAGCAGAAAACCCTGGTGCCTTGTTCGCAGGCGAACATCTGACTTCGTCACAATATACACAGAGAATGCTATGGGCTTGTTCCCCCTTTTCGCCACATAGCCTACCCTGCTTTTCGATAAATGTTCTCGTGATAATCTTTTCCAGCCTTACGCCTTGGTACCTCACACCAATAGAAGGTCTCCTCATCACCCAGTTGTTGAGAAAAAGCCTTTATTACACTTATCATCTATCTGTACATACAGGGTGTAATGGGCAAAGTCCGCCCTTTGCTGAAAACGAAAGAAAGAATATCAATACGAACTCCCGCACAAACTACAGCATAGTATATTAGCTACCCGGGAAGGCCCGTTCTCCACAGTCACCCGAATATACAGACCCTCATCCCAGAAAAACCTGCGGCATCCCCTGTCAAGCTACTTACTACTTAGCCTTCTCTCTCATGACTATGTCGACTCAGGCAGAGCCTTCTATGTACTGTAGTCATATCTTATCCTCTTACCTGGAAAGCAGGGTAGAAACACCATGGTTCATCCCATTCAAGAGATATCTGAGACAGGGGAGAAGCAAGCTCTAGAAGGAAAGGACCCTCAAGGTGCGGATGAAAGAAGAAAGTCTCCTTCTGTTCTTTGCAAAGCTCAGCCGCGCCTTGCAATAGTGGCGCGTTCACATGCGCTTGCTCAAAGGGATGACCAAACGAAGTTAGCTGAGGGAGAAGAGCAAAGAAAACACATCCCGCTCTGAAGTCCTCTATGCCTTCTCTTCTCCGAAGTGATCTTCATTCATGTACACCTATGGTCAGTAGTGCAATGATCTATAATATTGTGGGCACTCATACAAAAGAAGTTAAAAGCAGGCAAAGAGAGAGAAGGAACCGAGACACTTTTCCAAACTCAGCTAAGATATGCCGACATCAGCAATACAGTGTTTTTTTTAGGTATGAGAAGGAGAGTGTGCGGCATCTAGAGTCTCTGGAGGGAGTTTCGAAGTCATACTGTATCTGACAAAGAACAAGCACGTGTGTATGTGAATCTGTCCTCTCCTCGTGAAGAAGAAAGAGGGACAAGTGAGCTGGGCTGTCACTTCCTCACGGTGAGGTGGTGAACTCATGGTCTACTGCAGTCTTACATACTAAGCACTTACTGTCCTAATACCTTACATATGACATACAAGCACAGGATTTGATGCGTCTTCTCAAACAGTGGAAGGAAGAAAATCTGACAGGAGGCTCCTCTTGAAGCTTACGGAGGTGGTGCCACCGGCGATGACGCTCGTTCCCTCCCTTCCTTTCTTCACCCCAGTAGATGGCTGGCCCCTCGTCCCTTCTATCAATCCTGTGCCTGTCTAGTCGCACTCATGGCTTCGAGGGACACGCGCTTCAGAAAAGTGACCTTTGGAAGCTATCGTCTGAATGACTGACACTTTTCTTTCCTTCTTATACAGACAGCGATGCACTTATGCAGAGTCCTACCGTGTGTCAGGACCTCTACACTCCTCTCAACGCTACCTTCGTAGCTTGCGTAGTACAAGAGAACCACTAAGTCACCTTTGACGAGGTACGTCCACTTTGTGACTAAGGGAAAAGTTATTGTGGGCTTGTATTCACATGGAGGTGAACGCGCGTCATACACGAGCACACAGGAGATAGTGTCGAAACCTATCAGAATGCAACAAACTTGGATATGCATGCCTGTATATTCTCGGCTTGTTGAATTACGTATTGGTCATCAGCCGTATGCACCCATCTTGACATACGGAGCACAGACAAGGATCCGACAGAACTCTATGAAGCTGTCATTTGCTACTGCGTCCCCCCACTTTGGCTGTGCTTCAAGACGTTTTCTTTACTTTAGCCAGGAGACCCCGGAAGGCCGGAAAACTCTTACGGTGAGAGGCGCATCTCGAACGGCCTTCAACCAACTTCGAAGAGGCGGAGAAAAAGTGGCGTACACCTGAGAGACGAATAGTCCGAGAGGCCGTTAGAAAAAAGGAGATACGAAGTACCGACTGTTAAACTGGTGACTCAGACTCAGAACGCGTACAGAAGAGTCACGCGTATGATGGGACCACGCTGCCTAGAGACTCGGCGAGGAACAGAGCCTCCTCTCTCCTCGTGCCATCTGTGTGTCAGTACGACTTGGAAGAGAGGGTGCTATCTGATGGTATATCGAGACTGCGCGACCCCAAGTTATTGAGTGAGCATTCACGGGTAACACATATACAGATTGCTATATGAATACACGGGAGCTTTTATGCCTACAGCAGCTGAAACGTACTACTGAGACAGGCAGATGAAATGGCATACTCTGGACTGCAGCAAACTTCGGGCGGAGGGCATAGTGGAGCTGAAAGTTGGTAAGAATCTGACTGTACAGGCACTCCGAAAGGGTCGAGATATCAGGTTCGACGGTAAGCTCACATTAGGGCGATCTATTCTTAGACGGATTTCCATCAGTTTGAGTGGAATTAGATGCTTGTTGATCCTTCGGACTGCTCTCCTGTACTCTCCTTCCTGACACACGCAAAGAGATCAAATTGCCAAGGAAAGACTGAAACGTGGACGCTCAAAAAAAGGCATGTAGGCAAGAACAAAGGCTAGGACCGGCCGACCGAAGGAAGTGCAGAGTGACATCACCCTTGCATGCAGTTTCCCCACCAGTGAAGAGCAGCTACAATGTGAGATGTATTCTCCGCCGGTCCAACTCAGGTTGCTTCCTGAGAATACTTATAGTCCAGCCTTTTGATCAACAGAAATATTTGTTTCGAGTCCTTCTCTAAGAGACAAGTCGACCTCTTGTGCATGCCTTTCTCTTCTCGTGCAGATTCATAGTTACGTAAAGAACACGGTGCTTTAGGACTCTGATGAGAACAATGAGCCTGCGCCTCCTTGTACACGGATGTATATGAAGATTGGTGCGTTGAACACGCTCGTGCTTATATATGACTAGAAGTCACCGTGACGCAGGTAAACCTTCAGCCCTTCTCAGACACGAGCAGAACAAGGAAGTCCATACGAGCACTTACATCGTGAAGAAAGAAGAGATACAAGACAACCGAAGCTGAGCTATCAGCCAGTGTCATTTCTGTCCCGGGCGTTGGAGTAACAAATCTCTATTTGCTTCAGCCTTTCTCAATATTTTGATCTAGAGAAGGAGACACCCATACATACACAACTCGTCTGTTGAATTGCCACGGTTCGAGTGGAGATAGTGAAAAGTTTCGGATCAAACCGAGAGGTCGGGAGACGCTGACTGATGAAACTGAAGACAACAGAGAGTTACTTACGACAAGAGAAATATACGCTTGTCAGCATTGTTTTATCTACACGAAGTCGAACTCCAGTCGGACTGGATGAAATGATAGCCAGATGTCTAGGCAAGCGAAGACTAGACAAGTTCTCTGAGAACCCTTACGTCTTCTGAAGAAACCAAGGGGAGGGGCAAAGAGCCCATGCTCTTGTCCTTGGTAGGATAAGGCTCGGGAAGACCAAGCTTCTGGAGCGTTCTGAAAAGGGCAATCTGGGAGGATAGAAGAGAAAAAAGCGACAGATGTGACAATGCTTAACGTACCTCCAAGCCTCAGAGTTCTCTCTTGCATGCTAGCCAGAAGGTAAGTGTAGAAGAAGACACCAAGAGCGCAAAAAGATATCTACGGAAGAATGCAAGCAAAGCTCTACTTATACATCATAGAGACCATACAGATACTGCAACCTTGAGACTGGGCTAAACAACCTATGCAGGAACGGGATAGAGGATGCTTGGCTATGGAAGATATCGAGGGCCAAAGAAAACTCCTTCTTCTTTGCTCCTTATCAAATGGACATCGGCCAAGAAGAGAAGATGCCAAAGGACAAAGAGAATAAGATGAAAGGACACAGGCGGAGACAACTGGAAATGAAGTGGGGTGGTGTCTCAGACTCGCAAAGCAACGTCTTTTCTATGAGACAAGATGAGAACAAGAGAGAAAAATGAATCCAACTTGACACAAAAAAGCGGAGTGTTTCAGTTCCGCTCTGCCTGGAGAGATCTCTACCTCCAGCCAGTGAGGAGAGAAGAGAAAAACGTAGTAGACGTTTCTGGTTCCATGGAGATCATCAGCTAGTTCGGAGAACTCAACGTTTTCCAACGCATGCAGAGCAGCAGGTGTGCCCTGGCTTGGAATGGATGAATACTCCTCTTTAGAGCCTAGCCTTGAAAGCTATGGAGACTCCGTTCGATGTGAGGGGAAGACACTTACAGCATTGCCGGGTGTGATAAGGTCGTACATGATGAGGGGGTAGCCCAGGGACAGTAATAAAGTAGAATCGTTCCACGCCCGAAGCCTGAATAGATAGATATATAGATATAGACAGATTGACCCCGGGCTGACAAGATAGAAAACAGGTTCGAAAATTCCATACATACTCGTATTGCTTCATACTGACTGGATTTTTCGCCAAATAAACGGCACCGCAGGTCTATACGTATGAATACATGAGTGATCCTTTCGTCACTCCGTTCTCGTGCCGGCACGGTATTTCTTAGCCTACGTCTTCTTCTACTGTGCGGTGCTCATGTATAGGGAGATGCAAGCGAGTCTCTCCACGGGCACCGCTTCACAACGGCATTCGACTGCTGTGCGCATTCCGAGAGCTCATATAGATAGATATATGCATATAGAGACACAGGTCTTATGCACTGTGCGTGTGCTAGGGTCTACGCAGAGAGTGTATAGACTGTGGGCGAACAAGAACCTGAATGTATCTTCTCCTAGAAATCATATACGAGCCTAGAAAAAAAAGATGAGAACCGAAACTCCAGATCTGGTCCGACCTGATGGTAGTTGGTCTTCCATACAGAAGATGAATACATTTTGAGGCAGAGCACTACCGATCACAATACAATGGAACGGTACCTCGCATTCAAAGGAAACACACAACACACAGCAATCAGAATGTAAGAGTATTTTGAATGCTGCTAGAAGAATCAGAGTAAGAGACAGGACAGGTAAAGACCAAGTGAATACTGAAGCTACGTACTGACCTCTTGCCACTAATGATGTTGATCTTGATCACATGCGCAGGACGAACTAGACCCGATTCCACAAGCTTAGGAATGAACTCTGAGAAGCTCTGTAGAACAAAAACAAACACCATGTAGAATACATATATATGGGCATACGTACACTCAGTCGTCCTTTCTATGGTGGGCGTACCCGTAGTTACGAAAAGGCCTCTTCCCGGTATATGCTGTACTCTGTCCTCATGTACAGATATGTTTCTCCCCTTTTAAAACTACTGCTTTAAATTCGATCAAAACCACCGATGACACCGACACTTACTATAGTCGAAGAGGTATGACTGTCTATCACACGGGATGCTGAATACGCAAAGCAGGCGACTGTGCTCTCCAAGATACAACTTTAGTCCCTGATATGTCTTCCCCGTTCCTTGGGACGTACCTTAGCGGGAAGATAGGCAAGATTTGAAACCAGGTGATTGCCGAGAACGCTTTGGAAATCTCTACTGACATGAGGTGAGCTGAGTGAGACCATAAACATCTTATGAACGTGCCATGGTCGAAGCTTCTTCTCGAATCGTTCCAGAACTGCACCACATCGACAGAACAGGTCCCACATCTTTCTTGCTTATCAACAGAGGTAGCATGCATGGTGATATTGATGAATATGTCGGCGTCCATACTATGAAACTTGAAGGAAGAAAGCAGAGAGGTCCTTCGTGTACGATGATGCCTCTTGATGGGAATCAATACATGTAAGCACTTAGAGGGTCGTGTGCATAGGTCTGGTTAGACACACACATCCCTGTGTATCTATTTGATCGAGAGCCTTGAGAGACAACAGGGCAGCGCAGGAGGCGCCCTTCACGGCCACTGGACTTGATGAATGCGTGGAAGACGAGCAGAGTTGTATTTACCCATATGTTCTGAAGTGAAAAAACCAGAGATGGGAGAAGCGCACGTCCATTTTTTTTCTTCAAGAATTAAATAGCATCCTTTGGGTGCATCTAGCAACGTTATTGCTTTTCACTAGATCTGATGGTAGGCATGGTTGATACGCTTCCTTCGTTATCTATGATGTAAGTATTGAGGTGATCCAGATATACACAGGGAGGCAACATTGTATGAGAAGGGGGTGGAGTCCAATCAACAAGATGAAACACAAATGTGTCTTTTCATTTCCTTACCTTCAGATGTGAAGAAGTCGAGAAACTGCGGATCTCCTTCCATCTGACCTCTGACCATACCATAGAATACTCGGGAGAGACAGTCCCCGTGAAACTGCGTTGCTTGGAGTCCAACATGTCTGCGTAGCTGTACGACTAGATTTCCATCGAGTTCCAGAAACTTCCTAGCATGTTCTACAGATACCCATGACACCCCGGCTTTCTCTTCTTTTCGTCGGTGTATTTCGACTTCCTCTCTCAACAGATGAGAGTCTTTCGTACTGCTCATGACACTTGGGCTTCGACTCTTCCCCCCGTTCGTGATGGCTGGGTGAGAGACGTGATCTTCATCGGAATGAACTGCTCCTGTAAGTGAATCTACCCGTGTTCCTCCGTGATTCTTTGTCTCTCGAGGTGCCGCAGTATCCCCGTTTCTTGACCTCTGTGTGCCTGTCTCCGAGGCCTTACAAAGGAGGGTCTTCTCGGCAAGTTGTATTAACCTCGGGCGAACATAGCCGAGACCCTGGACGGCTCTGGAGAACTCACGAGGCGACAATGAAGGAAGGAGATTTCCTAGGCGCATGTAAATCGAGATCCAAAAGTCCAGGTCGTCTGCTAAAACGGAGCATCGAGAAGTTTCTTTGTTACCACCGCTTGGAGAGACAAAAGTGAAGGGAGTTGACGACGAGCTGATCGTCTCTTTTGCCTTGTCTTCTTCTTCTTCTCTTCTGGGGAGCGTGGAGAAAGGTGGAAGATCCAGAGAGCTCGCCGGTGCAGGTAGCCCCTCTCTTTCCCGCCTAGAAAGTTCACTGAGGGGTAGCGTGTCAGTATGACTGAACAGATCATCGTCTTCCCCTCTCTTCGAATCTCCCGGAGAAGAAGAGACCATCTCCATAGAATCCCCGCTTTTCGCATCCTGAACTTCGGCTTCTACGAGAACACTAGCGCGTCCCAAGACATAGAGGAGACGCTGAGCATCTAGTGTTTCAAAGGGAAGATGACGAAGGTCTGCGTCGTCTATAGGAGAAAAGAGAAGTCGACGGCTTTGTCCTTTTCCTTGTCTTTCTTCTTCTTCTCCTGCAAAGTCTCCTCTTCTTGCTGTTCCCCCCCTTGCCCTCTTCCTCCTCCTTCCATAGTTCTTTGAAGAATCCTCGTCTTTGTCTCCAACCTCTTCTTCTACTTCTGTTCCTCGCCTTTCCACTAGTTTTCCTTTACTTCCTCCTGCAGGCACCCCGCCTTCTTTTCTTCTTTCCGGCTGGTCCCGCCCCCAGAGCCTCGCAACACTCTCCGTCGTGAATTCAACAAAAGCATCACCAGGTATTCCCGATGAGGGGAAGGAGGCTGAAAAGTCTCTTTCTACATCCGAAGCAGAAGAGACTTTGTTGATCTTCTTGATACTGCTGCTCCCCGAACTTCGCTGTGGCACAGATGGGGCATTGGTGCCACAGTTAGAGAACTTCTCCTCTCCTGATTTATATTGATCGATACCTTCATCAGTAGCTTCTTCTTTTTGTATTTTTCTTCTGTCGTCTTCCTCAGGCAGTTCCCTGTATGTGAATACACTCCTATCAATTCTGACGTCTCTTGTCCTCGTTTCTTCGATGTTCTCGAAACTACCTTGATCTGCCTGATGTGAGGAAAGAGAAGAAGAAGCCCATCTAGGTTCTTCGTCCTGTCGTCTAGATGCATTTTTTCTGCCTCTTCGGTATGGACGCTGAGACAAGTAAAGAAGAGAGCCAAGTCTGTCGTGAGCAGAGAATACGGGAGAAGACACGCGCGGCAAGTTTAATGGACTGGAGAAGGCGGCTGCAAGACGAGAGAAACCTGACGAGAAATGGACATAGGATGAAAACAAACTAGAAGAAGAGGTGGTAAAGGGGTGTGGCAGAAGGGATTCAGTAGAGAAACGACGTGCAACAGAAGATGGGCGGGTGAGCAGCAAAGAAGAGCAAAGATCGCTTAGGGGACGTGAAGAAGAGATGGAGGAAGATGGTGGAAGAATAAGAGATCGAGACGATGAAAACGAACGGGAGAGTTCTCTTGCCTGAGAGCGAGAGAGACTGCGGTTTCGAGGTCTCCAAGAGAAAAAGGAGAAAGAAGAAGAACAGACCCAGTAGCCTCTAGACTGTCGATTCTGTAATCCGTGACAGGTAGCAAAGTGACTTTGCCGAGGAGACAGATGCGAGAAAGGCGACCCTCGGCGCTGACGAGAAGGAAGAGAAGTGCATGTCGAAGCCGAAAAAGGATGAGGATCAGAAGAACTAGAAGCCTCGGAGACTAACACGCAAAGAGGGGAAAGAGAAGACCGAGTGAAAGCGGGAGAAGGAAAGGTACGACGCGGCGAAAGACAACGCGAGGAACAGGAAGGCTGTGGGAGAAAAGACGAAGAGGGCCATGAGTAGAGATCAGGAGGACGAGGGGAAGACACACTAGAGAAACCGCGTGGTTGGCATTGCAAGAAGGGGAAGGCTGAGGGAACTACTTCCAGACAGGATCCAAAGGGACGCTTCCTAGAATGTAAGACAGTACGGTAGTGCTTTTGCTGGTGTACGTACACCTCGGATTGCTGACAAGCAGTAAGAGTCACACGGAAGTGCCTTTTACAATCTCGGCATCGCCACAAATCCTCCCAAATCAATCCAATGCTGGATGATCCCATTTTGCTTTGTAGGAGACACAGAAAAGCGCGTGGGACTCATTCCGGAGAAGAGAGGACGAAAGGAAAAAAGCCGAGAGACATATAAGACAGGAAAGGACAAGAAAAGGAAACCTGATCCGCGGCGCTTCAACTCGGGAAACGTTAGTCTAATGCATAAGTATCAGGCGGAGGAGAGTGAAGAGGAATGGACTGGAAATCAATGAGATCGTACGGAAGGCAAGCCAGCGGCAGCAGATTAGGGGCAAACGGGAGGGCAAGATGAAGCATGAGAGAGAAGAAAGAAGTACTGAAGCAGATGAAGGTTTTGGAGCGTTTGGTGCGCGAGGGTTCCTATGGATGCTGTGTCAAGCACGCTATTTTCCGAGCACGCTGCAGCAGAATCCAGGCTTCCTCCTGTGAATCTACGGACGATAGAGATTAGCTAAGCTACAGAGAACGAAAGGACGTCAAGGGGGTGACAAGCTCCGTGGTGTTCATGAGAACAGGATGAAAAGAGAGAGGAATGGAAGTAGAGGTATGAAGGTATAGCAGCTGGAGCGGTAGAAGGAGACGTGTTGTGTTGATGAAATTCACGAGAAAAGTCACTCTTCCATCACAAGCAACACAAGTCCTTGGGGGTGGTTTCGACTGTAAGAAGTCTTCGATTGTCTTTGGCGTGAGAGGTGAAGTTCGCTCCGTCTTTACGGCGTTGAGTCTACTGCTAAGCATACACCCAGGTAACTCGAGGAATGCGTCTGAGATTCGCTTGCGATAGGGAAGAAGTTGTACTTAAACACGATTGTGGTCGATACGTAGCATGCTGATGAGGAAGGAACTGAGGTGCCTACAGGTAAGGCACGACGAAAGGACTAAGGAATTCCGGCAGCAACAGAAAGCCAAGAATTGTAGTCGTTTCTAATCGTGACGAGAAAAAAAGAACGCTAGGGTGCCGTATTGTCCCAGTGGCTTACTATTTCGCATGCATGCCTTTCCAGAAGAGAGAAACCACGAGTTTCCTTCTCCCCTTCTTCTCCATCTGGCGACGGCCACTTGGCTGGCAAGAGCAAGGCCAAGGAAAAGCAAGGGGACGATGAGTCGACTGTCCGACAAAGAAAGCAAATCGAGGGTACGGGAAACAAGAGGTGGGAGACTCCAAGCGTCGAGCGACTATCGGCTCCAGTGCGTCGAAGCTTCTCTAGTCGCGCGTGTTGTCTCATAACTTGAAGTTCTCGCCCTTATGTGGACGTTTGACTCTTCGGCAACAACCTTGGCCAGGAAAAAGCCAACGTTCTCTTGTGGTGCTGTCCCACGCTCAGTAATTCCCCATCGCGTCTGGGGCGTGCTCTCGTGTCGGGTTACATCTATCGCAGGGGTAGAAGGTATCTCCCGCCTTTCCGCACTACCGTCCCTTCTTGTTCTCACTCTTTTACGTCGTTTTCGACCTTGCCGCAAAATCTTTAGTAGATGCGAGTCCAACTGCAAGTGGAGAATCAAACGTGAAACGCATGCTCTCGTTACCCTTCAGTCAAGACAAGCCCCATCGCCTCCGCGTACTTCCCACCTCCCTCGCCTCCCCGCCGCCCGCTCCCGCGTTCTTTGCGTCGGTCTACCTCAGTCCCATGGACGGCCCTTTCAATCCAGTTTTTGCGTGGTTTGCATCACCGTCACAGAGCGATTTCCTTGTGATATATTGCATCTTTTTGATCAGATCTGAAAAGTTAGAAGAGGATCTTTGTCAGCATTTTCCGTGCGTCCGAAGCAACTAGCCATGCTGTCATGGGCCGTAGACACACACAGCTTCGCTCAACACATCTGCGAAACTGAAAAGGACAAAACCACGGAAAGAACGGGAGCTCTGATCTCTCTTTTCATCTGTTGTTTTTATTTTCTCCCGGTGCTTATGCTAGTTTGGCGTTCAAGTTGGAAACACCTAACCTCTGTTGCGAATTGTTCATGTGTCCTCGGGGGTTTCCGGCTAGCTGTCCCATTCCACGGTTGAGAACAGGAGAGTTAGTTGACGCCGGCGGGCCTCTCTCAAGCCGTGACTCGACAGATATTTTTCACAATTACCTTCGCCTACTTTTTCTCTAGCATGATCCAACTACAATCTTCCTTCTTTCTTAGCGATGGCGGTCCCAAGAGTTCCAGCGGACTCGGCTGTTTCGCGTTTCTTCCCCGGCACAGAGAAATGTAACTTCACACTCTCCTCTTTGGTTTTTGCATCCCCCCAGCTTCCCTTGTTTTAATACGGTGTCGCCGGTTGCTCGCGCGTCTTCTCGGTGAAGGTAGGGTGTGTGCATCCTGCGCCCCTTGTTTCATACAGATACACGTCATATCGTCAGACGGAACGTACTACCTAAGAGAGCTGACTCCCGTGGTCCATATAGCTATATATATATATATGAAATTCCTATGTCCATGCATATATACTCCCTCCCCCTGCCTCCTATGCGTATCTAATTTACTCAGACGATAGCGAATCCTATGTGTATGAATCCTTTTCGGAGGTCTTGCCTAAACGGGGACATCATTTGAGCCAGACAACACCTCACCGGAAGAGCAGATATGACAGCCTTCTATGGCTCAGTCATCTTTTCCCATGGGTCTCCATGTAATCTTCGGTTGTTGTCCAAACAGGAGACTTCAGCTTCGCGACATCTCAATCGAGTTGATCTCTCTTTCTCGTTACGTGAGTTCCTCTGTTTGTAGCAATCTGTAATTGTTCGCCTTTCTCTCCGTCGTCTCCCGTCCTATCAAAAAGAGAAAGTTCTCCGTTCCTCTTTCTTTTACTCTCTCTGATCTTCTTGGCCCTCCTGATATACGAGGACAGCAGGATTAGGCGGGCCACCAGACTTCCCTTCAAATAAGGAGATCTACGTCTTGTTCTGCGTGTAGGGCTCATGTACATCAGTGGGAGATTTTCATAAAGTAAAGATTACTTTACAGCTTGGGCGGCAGAAATCATCCATCATATGACGTATGAACACTAACCAAGTGAAGAGAGAACTCACGGACATAGCCGAAGTCACGATGGAAGGAGAAGAAGCGCTTCGGCGTAGCAAAGAAGAAACCATGGAAGATACGAAGGTAGACCAGACAGTAATGCAAAAGAAGGACCAAACAGATTTGACCAAGAAGAGACCGGCGGAGTTTTCTTCTGGTTTCCTAGAAAAAAGTGAGAATAAAGAGAATTCCTGTGTTCTATTCTCAAGAAGATCGTCATTAACCATTTCATCTCGCTCGACTACCTCAGGTTATGTGGGGGACTGTGAAGCGACGGGGGGCTCGTTCTATGCCTGGAGTGGGCCATCGACAGACGATAGAACGAGTGGCTCTGAGAAGGGCGAGGAAGATGAGACGAACTCTCACTTTCTTAGACAACAGAGGGGAGAATCTTCTTCTCCTGAACTAGACGAAGAGATCAAAGACGAAAGAAAGCAGTCAGAAGTCAAGAAAATCCTGCCCGTCGCCACTGCACAACTAAAGGGAGAATTGCTGCTATCCACAGAGAACAGAGCTAAGCAAACTCCGTCACATATGACAACTGTACAAGGCGAAGAAAGCAAGCAACTTCGTCATGGAGTAGATACAGTAACGAAGGACAGTGATCGCATGTCTGCGGCGTGTCTTCCAGATACGCCTCGGTGTCTTATGCCGTTTCCTCGGTCCTCTCTTCGGTTGAAAGAGCTCAGGAAGCTTGTGAGGTCGAGAAGTAGTGGAGACACCTCGTCGTACCAGGTAATGGAACCACCACTACCTCGTTCTTCCTGTGTGCCTTCTTCTCTCTCTCCTCCATGGAGAACAGAAGAGAAGAAGCTTCTCTCTCATCATGAGTCACATTCAACGTCTGACGATGCCTCTCTTTCTGCAGAAGGAAAGCATCATCTTATTCAACGGGGGTTACACGAGTCCCTTCGTTATCCCAACCATACTGGTGACTCGAGGCGGTCGTTCTCTTCTCCTTGTTCTTCTTTATCTCCTCATGAAACCTCTCTTTCGTCTGCTGAAGACGGGTCTCAGCCATTCAACTCACCTGATGATAGGGGGGCTTGCTTGTCTAAAGGTACAGATGAAGGACATTCACGCCTTCCTTACGAACGCACCATCTCTTCTCCTCGGCCTCTGTCTCCTTCTACCTCACGCTGTACATCTCCATCTCGCCGTCTGGGAAGTCTGCTGCGTCGACGCCCTAGTAGTCTCTCGGCATACAGTCATGGGGTACCCTCCCCTCTCGCAGATAACGTCGGCTCTCGAAGATCGTTATACGCAAAACCCGAGTTACATGGCACCATTCCATGCCTGGAAGACGAGAGCTTCCTTGAGGCTGCAAATCAGCATCACCGCTCTGTCTCTTCACCATCCTTAGCTCTCCCTTTATCTCTTTGTCCCATGTCTCCAAGGCGTTTAGGGACGACGTGCTTAAATCTGAAAACGGATAAAGAAACCAAGAGTGACCTGCTGCTCAGCAGGTATTCCTCTCGCGCAAATCCAAGCCACCTCTCATGTGCTTACTCCTCTCGTGTTCGTACGGTCTCCAGCCAAGATTGCTCTACGACATCACCCGCTTTGTCTCCTATTAGTGGGTCTCCGTCAAGCGCATCTAAAGACATGACTCCCTCGTCTCCTTGTCCTACTTTTTGTAAACGCCGAAGAGGAGGGGAATCTTTCCGAGCAAAGCTATTACTTGATTTGCATCGACAGAGAGAGTCAGAGGAAGAAGATTTCTATGAACTGACCACAGCTCGACATGTGGAAGAGGTAAGCCGCTTACAGCGAGAGATGGCGGAACTAAGAAGAGAACTTCGAGATAAAACCTTACTTGTCGAAGCTTCCGAACAAGAGCTGTCAGCGCGGACTGAGGAAGCCAAAGCTTTGACTTGGCAAGCAGAAACAGCCCGTGAGAGACAGGCAAAAGAGCGAGAACAGCGGGAAAGGCTGGAAGCGAAAGTCAGGGATTTAACGGAGAGACTTGGTGAAGGGGAGAAAACGGCTAAACAGAGGAGTAAAGAGCGGGATTCCGCATGGATGAAGAAATTGAATGAAGAAAGGGATACTTTCAAAGCTGAGCTCGCAGCCTTACAGAAAGAGAAAGCCGAACTACAAGTGTCAGCACAACGACTGAGAGATCAAGTCATGAAGTTGAAGGCCCAGGCCAGAAGAAGAAGTGATGGATATAACAAAGAAGGAGAAGCGACACTCGAGAAGGAACTAGACCAAGTTCTTCATCACAGTCATAGTCTCCCTCTAAAGAGAGAAGAAGGCGATCAACTTCAGACAGCCGATAAAGGAGAAGAAGGGATTATTCCCCCCTTCCCCACAGAGAAATCAGTGACTGGAGGAAAAGAGAAGCCGCACGAACAGAGAAATGTTTTATATGGACTTCTACAAAAGCACGAAACATCACGAGGCGTAGTGGATATTCCTTATTCTTGTTCACTCCCTTCGAATACACCTCTATTACTGCAATCGACAAGTATGGCTATTGAAGATCTAGAGACCATGTGTCTTATAGATGATGGTGACGCATATATAGTCAATGAAGAGACTTCCTCAGACGACAAGCAGGAATCTCCTTCCTTTCTCGCTTCAGAGCTTTTCTTAAAACATACTGCTAGCTTATTCGCCTCTCACACAGAGAGTGACGAAGGCCAGTCTTATTCTCATCTCTCTTCATTATCATCGACAAAGAGTCCGTTCGCTCCCTGCTCTTCAAATGATCCATCTTCGTCCACGAAGAGGGAAGGGGAGAGCAGCCTCAGTAAAACGCTCTCTCGATCTCTTGGTCCTGAGATATCTAGGGAGAATGACGGGAGCTTGATAGTGCGATCGGTGAACACTTCTCTCCTTCCACGAATCATCCGAGCGAAATCTCTTGCTGAGGAAATTGCAGAGTGTAGAGAAGAGGAAAGAAGTCTACTTCATCGTTGTCACATGGAAGGTGGCATAGACGAAAAAGATGCCAATTCTACCGGTCCCAAATACTCCCTAGCTAGAGGCAACCATCAAGATAGTAAGGTATCCATGAAAGTGGAAAGTTCCCAAGCAGAGAAGAACAACCCAGGTAATATGGTATGTTCAGGAAAAGATGAGAAGAAAGCATCACGAGATACTCCTGGAGGAGAAGATGCAGCCTGTCAGAAAACACAGCTACAGTTGATGGACGATGTAAGACCACCAGAGATGAAGACTGCCGGATTGGGTGAAGGTCTGGTGGTCGAGCCCCCGGGAACCACGGCGAGAGGTCCTGATCGATGTGGGAATGATTTACTTCTTTTGTCTCCTGTGAACAGTGTGAGTATGAAAGATCTAGAGAAGTTTATTGACCTTGAACAAGGGGGAACAGACGAAACTGTTGCTTCAGAAGGAGAGAGAGATGCAGAACAACTACTACTGAATAGTGACCGAACATCGGAGGACCCCGAGGGAGAACAAACCGATTCTCAAGATACCAGTAGAAACGATAAGACTTTTCTGTTTGTAACCATTCACCCAGAGAACAGAAATGAAGATCCTCCGTACACGTCTTCCTTGCTCAATCCCCCTGCAGTTAACAGATTGGCTTTTAAGTATCCATCCCTTCTTTCCTCCGAGGGTCAAGAGAGGTCACCTGACCCCCCCTGTTCTTCGATCTTCTCACCAACGAATGGAATGGGCCTAGCCTTAAACGAAACCGACAGTTGTTCGTCTCCTCCTCCTAGTCCACCCCGTTGCCCTAGGAAGGTCCACACACTATGGAATATACTTACAAGGAGAGGCTGGAATCTTCTCTTCTGGATCTGTCCCCGGAGGAGACGGGATTCCACAGAGAGTTTCGATGAGGATCATCTCTCTCCTGTTGATGAAACTACGGCCCTGATGGATTCACCCCGAGAAAGTCAAAACCTAGGGAGTGATAGTTGGGTCTGATGGAGATGACGTGTGCTACACACAAGTTCATACGCGAAATTGAGATGGGATGCTTGTTGCTTGCATGTTGGTGGTATACGTGACCCGCCCTCGTTGTCGTGGACTAAACGTATGTATAGGTGTCCACCTATGCACACATAGGCATGCACTGTATGGCAATTATGTACCATCACCTTTGGTATACAGGTTCGAATGCAAGGGGTACGTACGATTCTACGGGAGAAAAAGAAGGCACTTGGTGTTTGGTGTCGATACGTGCTTGTCAACGAGAGCGGCAGCTTCGTTCCTCTTTTCCTTCTGTGTGCGCAGCCATAGGCAACAATAGCTTCTCAATCATAATAACTGCTGCATGTCACCTGTTAGACTGGTACTATCTGCGCTTGGCTATCTTTTAGGGGGAATGTTCAATTCGTGAAAACCCTAGAATACTTAATAGGAACTTTAGCCCACGGGGAGAGGCCCCCGACCATCCGTATTCTCGCACACCTGCCTCGTAGATCTGCATTCGCCTCCTCCGTTGCGAGCGTCAGCAACTCTTGTCAACTCAAAAGCCTTCGCCCCGCAGCTTCACCTGTCACACTTTCGGTGGAGCTCGTCCTCTGAGGGTATCTTCCACTTCCCGTGCAGATAAGACGGCTCTTCCCTCATGTATTCACATATACGCATGTCCGTACGTGTGCATATGTGCATATATAACCGACGTATATGATATAGTTACGTCTATATTAGATGGATTCATCTGTGTCCATATACGTATACGGAGGTATGTATATATGTGTTCGCTGCGTGTGTCACGATTGCGAGAGTTTTTCTTTGTCCATTCAATTACCGGGGTTTCTGAGGTGATTCTCTACCGTATACACAACGTACGCCGTAACGGATCCATAACGACACTCATAGAATGGTTCTAGGGATGTCCTACGTGGCCTTGTCTTTCTTCGTCAACCTGAAAAACATCTCTCTCGCTCTTTATCGAGTGAAGGGGGGCACGAAGCCCCTTGGCCTCTGCATATGATAATGAAAGAGAAATCTCCAGCTATAAACCCTCAAATCAAGTAGTTGAATGATCGCTTGATCGATCAACTCCAGTCTAGGTAGCAGGAGCTGTATGGTCGAATCTGTGAAATGATCACTTCCTTCTTTCGTTGACGAAAGAACAAACAAATCCATTCATCCCTTCAACATTCCTAAGTGTCACGATGATTTGCTTTCTCTTGTCTTTGATCTTTCTGAGCTTGTTCACACGACGTGAAGAAAGCCTCCATAAGGAAAAAACGATTCATTCAAGAGGATAAAGAATCACGGTCATGCCAATACACAATACACACACACCTACACAGGAAGAATCGAAAGCGAGAGAGTGGTAAGAGGAGGTGCAGTGACGGGTACGGGCGTAACGCACGCATGCTGTTCGATTTTCTTCAAAAGTAGAAAGGGAGAGAGAGATGTCACGTAAGATAAGATAGAAGGTAGCTTGTCAAGAAAAGAAAAACTAGAAGAGATGAAAACGATTTCCTTATTGCAATATCACATGTATTGCACAGTGGTGAGATCGATCCCGTATACATGACTAGCTGTATAGATATATGGTAATCCCTTGATAAAACAACAAAGGAGAGACGAGGCGCGAAAAAAAATTCATGTCTCCTTCACTATCTCTCAATCCTCCTCGTTGGCCTGCCTGAGAGGTCTTCCTCTGGCTCACAATCTCTCATGATTCAAAAAACGTTCCCTGAGTAGTTCAAAAGATCTCCATACGCTTTCCCCCCCCTTCTCACTTACTGCTTGACCGAAGGTGAGATACAAAGAAATGGAAATGAAGAAAAAGACAATAACAACGTCTCTCTCCCCATATATATATACGTATATATACATATATGTTTACACACATCTATGTATATACACGAAAGCAGGTATAGATGGACTTGATGAAATGAAGAGTCATTCGATATCACTGTTCTTTCTTCTTCTTGGCGAAAAAAAAGAGAAAACGGAGAGAGAGATGTTTCTTCACCATTCCATTGAGGTGATTCTGAAGATTGGACCATAGAAGAGAGTGATAACTGTGCCTGAGAGAGCTATAACATTGAACGGCATACCTGCGTACACACACACATACACACACCAGAAGTTTGAAGAGACAGAGAGGATACATCAACAGCTCCTCATCCTCCTTTCATACGAGGCATAGTACCATTTCTAAAAAAAAGACTTTCTCCGCGTCTACAATGCATACAGATACATTCATAACCTTTCCTGTGCATATAAAGATACATACGTACATAGGCAGAGCAGATATATATACATATATTTCTTCAGGGAAGGAAATAGTGCCAGGATGAAGAAGGTATAGAGACAGACATAGAACCCGGGCTTTTCTGCATACTCTATGCACATGGTACATAGCTTCCTTTCCCTCATGGCGCGACTGTCTATCTCTCTATCTATCTCTACGCGAAAAAAGTCACAAGAGAAGGTCATCATCCGCTCTGGCTGCACTACGTCCATTGCGCCTTCCGAACTGTTTACTACTCGAGCTAGTTACATCACTAAGATGACTCCTCACAAAGCGCAGCAGCATTTTTCCGAGTGATCCCAGGCGGGTTTTTCTTTCTTTCTTTCTTTTGAGCTCACTGAAATCAGGAAGAGGAACATGAACAATCATGCCTTCCGTAACCCTCCAAGTCCACGAATTCTTTTCTCCTTCTACGTAAAGTCCTTCTGCTGTACTTGCATTAATTTTCATGTTTCTTTCTTCTTGAGATCCTTCTCTCTCCGCTTTGTCGGCATCTTCTATCTCCCTCCCGGCTTGCTGACTGTCCTCCATGCCCGTTTCACTTTTCTTTCCTTCCTTATCCTTTATCTCGTTCTCCGATGAAGAAGAAGAAGTTCTAGGGGGGTGAAGAGAAAGAACTTCACATTGACGGCTGTCGCAAGTCAACGAAGCCTGTAGAACGGCCCTAAGAGGAGGTGGCCAAATGAACTCCTCGGAAGACTGCCAATCCATCAAACAACACAAGCAGAGGAAGTACGGAGTACATACACTCGAAAAGGATGGAGCAAGTTTCTGTCTGCTTCGCATGCAATTCCTTCATTACATTTGTACTTCTGAGAAATTGAGGTACAGAACATATACACACACGGGTGAACGAAACTTTCTTCAGATGAGCATGGAAGAGAACTTTATCATTGAAAGACTGCGGAATCAGTCTTCCGGTTTTTCCAGAGGCATGTGGTACGTGACCCATGGGGAAAAAGTCGTGTCTTCTATGCTTCAACATTCGTCTTTATCCTCCAGAAGTAAAACAATGGGAGGCCATTCATCTTTCTTTTTCGTGTGCATGTTGTAGAAACGTGCCTATAGTCGCTTCATAGTGCTCTTCTCCTCCTGGGACATCACATCTGCTCGATACCTTGCACTGAATTTTGAAAAGAAGAGATATAGCATCTGGAGATAAAGATTGTCTTTCTAACACCACTCTCTTCGTGTTGTCAAAGACAGGGAACAAGATCTCTCGATGTATGTACGCTTACATTCCCTGTTCTCTACATATATATATACCTCTATTTGAGGTGTATATACAGTAGTCGCACTGATCCCACTATGCACCTTCTTGAACCAGGGACACCATCCCCCTTACCTTGTCTAGAACAATCGCACCTCCTACGTCTAAACCCTTATCGGGAGAGAAAGCAAACCGACTGCCAGGGAGAAACTTCTTTTGAATTCCTAGACTAAATTCAAGTTGACACCGGGGAGGTAGAGAGAAGGATAGAGACATGAGGACGGGGGATATCTCAAGTCGTTCAGCTGGCACACGCATGCGGAGTCTTAAGGCTCGAGCCACTGAAGCTCCAGACAACCGCGGATGTGATGAGTAAGGGGAAGGCTAAGGAGAGAGACAGAGAGAAAGAAAACAAGCCAAGAATCACCTCGATCCCCCTCCTCTGTATTTTGATTTCTCGACGGTAAGCACGCTCCAGAGCAGCACTGTCTCCTTCCCCCCTGTTTCCCCTTCAGAAGAGGAGAGACATCCAAAAAACGAAAGGCAAGAGAGACGGATATAGAGAAAGGGAAGACAGAGAGGATGAACAAACGGCAGGCGAGGAGAGAGAGACGTGGCATGCGTCCGTAGCATCCGCATATCTAAGAACCTGAGTACAAGGTCTAATGTGGTCCGAGACAAGCGCGTCCCGAAGTATCTGTTGTGCAGATATGATGTACCGTAGTAGTTCTCCTTTACGTGAAAGAGAATTATCACTGTACATCCTGTATACTAGCGATGTATATCTGAAAGCGTAGAGCTTACAGACAGGCGATCAAGACAAAGAGGCGGAGATGGATGTGCCCAAGCCCATCTCTCTGAAAAAGCAAACTGAGTGGTCGAATAGCAAATCAGTTCCCACACCATTACGGTGACAGACAATGCGAAGTCCAACTATGTGTATGTATCTGTATACATATACATAAATACATACACATATATATGTACATGTACATATAGAGGCAAGAGCCTGGTGTGTATGTGAATCCATATCTATACATACTCCTGACTTCACACGAAAGCTACGGGTCTATCAAGTGTGCCCAGGTATATTCATGTATCCTGTCTATGTCTTGTACTTATAGAATACATCAGAAGAGGACAATGTAATCAACTGCGAACAGATATCGATGATCTGAGCAGCTAAGGTCGTCGTCATATGTGCATTCACTTACAGCCCTACACTGACGTCTCACTGCTGCCTTCGTCATCCAGTGCTTTCCCCCCTCATGGCGTGACGGTCTGATTGCATGCAAAGGGGTCCATGACGCTCGGAGAGTATGAAGGAGAGGAGTAACAAAAGGAGGAATCTGATCGAAGAGACGTAACGTGCGGTTGACGAAGGGGCTATGATTACAGAAGACGTAAAGCCAAGCACCTGTACGCAAGACATTTAGACATGAAAAAGAAGAGATAGGCAGGTGTATATGTACACGTGACGGCATCTAGGAAAACAAGAGAAAGAGACTGGTGAGAAAGAGAAGAGGAGGAGAGGAAAGCATGTGTTTTTTGCACGCGGCCCCACTGGAATCCTCCTGACGGGTCAGCATTGATGAAGAAGAATACATAGCGAGAAGCTGCGTTCATCTACAAAACTATAGGGGTAAGGAAGAGATAGATAGATAAATAAATAGATAGATAGATTAAAGACAGAAAGATAGATAGACTAAAGGGGATGGATAGATAGATGGATAGAATAAAGAGTTAGATAGAGTAAAGAGGCAGATAGATTAAAGGTAGATAGACATTGGGGAAAAAAAAGAAGGTATACACCGGTCTGCTCTTCCGCAGCAACTTCACAAGAATAGATACGGCCCATCACACTGACCTTCCATTCTTTCTAGTTTCGTGCTATCTTGACCCCTGCCTGTCTGCTGTCTTTCGATCTCTAGCCGATTCAACTCTCGATAGTCTGCGGGGACCGCGAAAACCTCAACACCTGAGATCTCTTCTCCCCCACTGGGAGACATCCCTTCCTCAGTTTCTTGTGTGCTTGGGAAAGCATCGAAGATAACCAGTCCTTCAGTTGGCGATGCTCTATAGAGACAAACACAATCGCAGACTAGCTATAGAAGACACCAGTCTCGAAGAGGTAGCTGAAGGAGTGGAGAGACAAAGAAAAGCAAGACACTACAATCTGCATCTTGCTTTCCATATGAGAAGAGCGGGTTGTATACTCCCCCTAATGTAGGGATATTGTAGGTAAATAGCACTATAGGTGAGAGCACGCTGAGAAGTTTCTTCGTAAGTGCGAGGTCCTGCTGTATCTACATCACACCACCTGCCATATTCTCAGGTTCGTCAAGAGGAAAGAAAGGAGGCACAATGGAGGGATCTATTGGGCGCTATGATAAAGAAAACCGGCTTCTCTGCTTGATTTCTCTGTGCGACTTTTTGAGAGATTCTTTGGTTTAGAACGGATATGCCTCGTCCCTGCTAGCGTCATTTTCTGCCGGTAGGGAAGTCACTTCTGGGTATCTTTAACAGATGCAGAAGATGAAGAAGTGAAGCTGCGGAGTTGTACTGGGGTACGGCTTAGGTATTGAATCTTCAGACTCTTCTTTCTTTCTTTCTTTGCCTAGTGTCAATATGATATGCAGGAAGGAATGAAGGAGAACACGGTGTAAAAGGAAGGTTCTGTCGACGGTGAAGAGGAAAAGTTCACCATTCCTGAATCTGCCTTCTGTCATTTGACGCCACACATACAATGCAAGATTTTTTCCCATCTGGGTGTCTGTCTATACCTATCTGTCTATATACATGCAACCATAGGGAGAGAGCTATAACCGATAGTATGTTTTCTTTTCCCTCTAGATTCGGAGGGCAGTGTACATATAGGCTTGGGGAAGAAAAGGAAGAATAGAGTGCTATCTTGAAACTGCATGCACCTCTTCAGAGCTTCTCATACTATTTACCTCCATTTCCTGATGAATTTGGGGGAAAGCGTTCAATCCGCACAAGCAAAGCAGAAAGGACGAGTACATTAGGGTGGGGAACAAACACGTAAAGACACCCCTCAGACAGCGTGATCTAGCTGCTTTCATACTTACTTGTATACAGCGAACATCGAGGCACCAGCTGTATGTACGGCTGCTCTGGCCTTGGCGAGAAACCGATCTTCTGTTGTTTTCTCATTTTCAAGCTCCGCCCCTTCTTCTCCCGGTTGACCTGCTTCAAGGAAGAGTCTTAGATATACTCGAGATGACAACGATGCGGGGCACGGACGGAATGAAGTGAGAGATCGTTGATCAGAAGGCTGCTGAGGATGGAAGATATCATTCTTGTCGAAGAGAAAGAGATGTGGGAGGTTAAAAAGAGCTGCGCGCCCAGAGAGAAGTCGCAGTCCCATAGAACGCGATGGGAGGCTGGCTAATCACACTACGCCTCTGTCCTCGAGAGACATCAACGTGTTGAAATACATACATATGCATTCATACACAAATATCAAGATGCACATTGACAGACATGTATGCGTATAGATGTAGACAGTCAGTACCCTCGGGGACCGGGAGAGAATGAAGTCTAGATAGCGAGACGAGAAGAGGAAAGAAGACGGCCGAGGAACTGAGAAGCGCCAGATAAAGAAAGAAAGTGTGTAAGGAGATAACACGCTGACACTTCAATATACACCTGAGGTACTCGCGTGCAGTAGAAGATGTCTGGCACCTCATTGTTGGGTAGACTGGAACTCCTTAGAATATGCAAGGAGAATGTGGAAAGAAAGGTATAGACACGCCATCATGAAAAGAAGTTTGTGCCTTCTTCCTGTCCTCTTCCGAACAAGTATATTCACCTTTACAGCTTTTCCTCACATGTAAGTTCAACTTTCTCGTAAAAAAGACGACCGACACGTGAGTATTCTAGCCCACACACGCATCACTAAGCGCATATAGTACGAACTTCTGTACATATGCACATACTCACACATACATATACATACATACATAAACATTCACATATACATACCTAGAGATCTCCCTCTCTTTGTACTCATCACCATCAAGGACACTGGAGTCTTCACACAAACCAGACAGTCCTGCTGCTTCGCGCAAACTAGGGTTCCACAGAGAAGCGGTTGACTTAGCGAAGGAGACTGTGGAGTCGCTTCCGGGCGTACTACCGACCCATGAGACAAGGAGCTCATACATAGGGTTCAGAGCATCAGGATACGTCAAAAGAGAGAAAGAAAGAAGGAGCATACCAGCCGGTGAAGGGATGGGAAGGACAATGGTGAGAAACGCTCTTAAGGTGGCTTGTCGTTGAGAAGATCCAAGAGACCTCTCCGAAGACTTCTGCGTCTTGTTCGCTTCACTATTCGCGTCTTCTTTGTCTTCCGTATAAGCAAGCAGACGAAGAGATTTGAAAGGAGAAGCCGCGAAAACCAACGGATGAACGAGAGTCAATAACCCAGCCTTCACATCACCCGCACACACACCATCGCACAGATTCACATGCAAACGCATGCATACACATGTATGTGGAGAAAAACTGTGAGAGCAAGATAGAGAAAAACAAATACGGGTATCCATCCTCGCCTACCCCAAGCAACAGGTGAAAAGTCTAGTGTGAAGTGTTTTCGAATTCCTAAGATTTCCCAACAAAAAGAAAAAAAGAGAGAGACACTACGCCTCCTCTGCTCCTGTCGCGACGTTCTTCCTTTCGGTACAGCAGCTGAAGGAGAACGGGGAGAGAAAAAGATTGCTCCGAAAAAGAAAGAAAGAAAGGAATAAAAGACGTAGTGAGGCAGGCCAATTATTGAAAGAAAGAGAAAGAACTGAAGATAGAATGAAATGTTGAGGGTGAAATAGATGCTGCCCCTGGATGGGTAGTTGCCTAGACAACCCTTTCTCCCGTTTCTTTCTCCCTTGCGCTCAGCTAGTTACAGGAGAGGTATGTGCTATCCCTCTTCTTTGTTTCCTAAGGAGAAGAGAGCTAGAAAGGAAGAAGAAAAGAAGAACAAAGCGACGAAGACAACGCATATACGTTGAGCTTTGGCGTTTTGTCTTCTTCCTCTCCTCCCGTCATCTCCTGGAGGAAACAGATAGTGTGCATTCATCTCCATGAGTTGCGATTTTGGTATCTTCTATGATTACTACCTAGAAGAGAACGATGAACTCCATGGAAGTCACATCCGAATGTATCGCCTACTATTGTGACGTACCTCTCCTTTGCAGGGTAGAAGTTTCTGTAAAGACGTGAAATTTTCTGTACACACACTCTCAAGAGGAGAAGTCGCGACACGTATCTTCCACGGTGGAGAACTAGTCCGCATATCATCATGATGATCTGAATCGTTTCCATTGAATCTCTGTTCTGATGGGAATTTGTCTCCATTCTTTTCATGAAACGAAGAGAAAGAAAGATCCGAATCCGAGAGGAAAGAAGGAGAGAAAGAGAAAGGCATCTCCTCATGTTTTAACATTGTGAACGCGGTACAAAGAATCCCTCCTAAAGCATGTGTCAACAACGACCAAGTCCTGAAAGAAGAACAACAAGAAGAGCAAGAAGTAAAACAGGACAGCGTACACGTTCAAAGGTAGTTGCATCTGTTCCACGTTGTATATCCTTGAGATGTAGGCGAGAAGAAACCTCCTATATAGCAGTCTTTGTCGGCAAAAAAGCACAGCAGGGAGAGATTTTCAAGGCATAATCTCTACTCAAACTCCAGATCATCTCCCTTCTATCAATCTTCTTCAACATGTTTCTTCACGTTGGCTCCTTTGACGTAGAGGGTGGAGATTCAGAGAGCATGACGAGAGATGAAGAAGAAAAACGTTTATATATTTACCCCGTGTTCATTTCTCTCCGACAGACAGAAAGAAACAAAGCAAGCAATACAGAGAGGGATCTTGAGCTGTGGATACGGAGATGCCTAGAAAGGATGAAGACCTGAGGAGACGAACATGAAAGATTCTGTACTGAGAGGAGAGGTAGCTTGTCGTGGAGGTTGAGATAGGAATGCACGTTCGTCAAGAGAGCGCTGCTCATCAGGGGTCGATCAGATAGATAGACAGAGCTGGGCGAAAGTAGGGAAAAGCAGTTTCGTTGTCCTTTGATTGGCGTTTTCATTTTTCACAAACGCGTGTCCTTGAACAAAGGAGTTAAGATGCACACCAATATGTCTTTGTCAGGCAATTCAAGACACCGGAGAGAATGAAAGAGTTTCAGTTTGTCATCTCATGTTTCTCAAGTAGACATAAACGGAATCTCTAAATCTCAGGTTTCTCATGACTTCTCTGTCTGGCGCATGAGTATATACATGTATGTAGATGTGTATCTACATATATATATATATATATGCCCATGTATATACATATGTACATATAGCTGAGGTCTTTCGCGAATGTGATGCGCCAGATGACAAGCCTTTCTACTTTCAATGCCAAGAGAGAAAGCCAAGAAGCGAGAAGAGTTATACAGAGAGCCTTGCTGACCTTTGAGTGTCATATATCGGCCCTGTAGATAGACCTGCCCTTAGAACAGCCCCAGGGGGTCTTATAGGAGAAGGAGGAGGGCCCCAGGCTTCCTCCGGCCATCGACCTTGGGTCAGCGACGCATCGAAGAACAAAATAGATGGAGCAGCGGAAGGAGAAGTAGGAGAAGAAGAAGGGACAGGCGGAGATACGTTCAAGAGTTTGCCTATTTCCTTTGGAAATACATCATAGTGATGGTGTGAAGAGACTGGGCTTCCATCATTATTCCTGGTGGCTGGAATGTCGGAAAAACAGCGAGAATCCAAATAGGGGAGAACAGGTGTAACGGCAAAAGAAGAAGAATGGAAGTACCAGAGACGTCTACGATAGCTAGACAGCTCTGACAGATAGCGACCGCCAGCGCCCCATCTACGGGAGCACGTGATTCAGCAAAGTCTACAGTCACCAAAGGTCCATCTGAAATACTGAGGATATATGTGAACGAGGGGTAAAAGAAACAAGAAGAGGAGTATGGCTTTCGAATTGTCTTTGCTACGTTTCTCTTCAGTTTGAGTGTCTGAAGAGGTCTTGGATAGTAGAAGAAAGAGAAGGAAAACTGACAGGGACGATCAGAAGGGAAAGCAACACGTCGAGGTGCTGTTTGCTTCGACAGAAAGATGTGAGTAGAATGCTATATAGGGAACATCGATGCTGACATGCACAGCCAGGTGACATGTAGAGACTATGGCTTTACAGTCAGAAGAGCTAGACTTTTTGTTCATTTGGGAGTGTGATGAACAAAATGTTCGGGGAAGGTGTATGGACACTTAGTTGTAGGTGAATACAGCTGGAACCCATGAAGTAATCACGGGACACGCCGAGAAAGAGAGTTGCTTGCTTCACTATTCAAAAATCTCAGACGTCTTTCCGTTCGAGCACGCTCCAGCAGACAGCATAAGTGAAAGATACGTGGTCGTGATGTTGTAACGACATAGATACATGTCTACAGTTATGTATGGGGACGCTGACACCTACTCATGCAGGTATCTACTTGGAAGTAGGAAGATACTTATACTCGACAACTGAAGCTTTTCTCGATGAAGGGGAGGTGAAACGAGGGAGGCGACTCCCTCCCCCACAGACTGAGTAAAGCAAAGACAGAAGAGAGTGAAGTCGATTTCTCTTCAGTGGTCAAGCTCTTCAATTCTCCAGACACAGGCTGTACAAGAGACGTCTTCTATTCAAAACTCACCACCGAGTTGTGTACGGAATTGAAACTCAAAAGTGGCCGAGTACCATCCTTCTTTTTTCTGTCCCTGCAAGTAGAGATGCTCAGTGAATTCATCCAAACCGTCTTTCAGGAAGGTCTCTCTATGTTCTGTCGAAGTATCGCTACGACGTCTTCCTGCATGGATAGAAGACCCCTCAGTCACTTTCCTCTCTGTTCTCTTGGATTGAGCCTCTTCTTTCCTCGTCTCCACTGATGGTGCTTTTTTAGATATCTGAGGAGAGGAAGTTCCCGATGAGGCAGTGGCCGCTCGCGCGGTTGCTGCTGAAACGACAACACTGAGTGCTGAGGGAGAATCGGCCGGGAAGAAGGAGCATTTGAATAGGAGATATAAGAGACTTGAGAAGCAGAAGAGAGAAAAACGTTTCAAGGAGAAACGAAAAGTCCGGCCTTCCTTTCTTGGGTTGTTTGCCAGGGCCTTTTGCGACATCCAGGTGCTGAACGATTCCAGATGAAGCGGGGGAAGACGTTGGCCGTGTTGTCCAACTTCTGTAGAAAAGCTCGTATTGGAAGCAGCCAAACCCTTCTTCTGGGAATTCCGATTTCTTGTGATGCAGACAAAATCTGATGTCATGCCGTCCGATCGAGGACAAGGCGGGAAACGCTTGACACGCGCAGCTGCAGATCTCTCCATGGTGTAATAGAGAGTGCGTGGAGGAGATTCACGCCCGCGTATGACGTGAGAAGAGAAAAAAGAGGAACAGAACTGTGAAACAAATGGAACACCCTCGAGAACAAAACAAAGGATACTGGAGCCGGAACTCTACTGGACAAGCGTGAAACGTGTGGCGCTCTCTCTTTGAGGCTTACAGGCCTTCATGTGTTACAGAGTTGAGCCCCTCTCTATGGTCAGGGTACGCTCCGGACTCTCACGTCGGGACAGCTGGTTCAACCACCGGCTCTCGGTGTGTCTGCGGCTACCAGAGGGCGTCCGCGACCATAGGTGAGAGCGGAAATCGATATGGAAGGAGGACAGGCTTCACTCTCGCCCCGTTGTCTGGTGAGATTCGTGTCGACCCATGAAGTGCAGTGCAGGTGTGCTCACACCTCAGTTTGAGTGACGTGTATTGAAAGACCTGTAGCTACCTGTACTGAGAACATCATTGCGTCTACGCATGGGAGGGCGGAGAAGAGACGATCGTCGGGAAGGAGATTCAACATGTGTGCAGTCTCGAAGGTTCGCGACCTGAAGGTTGAGCTTTCGGCACTCCAGGATGATGAAGTGTCCTGCGCATGCGGATCCTGTGACTGGCGCCGAAGTGTGCATGCCAGGAAATTCCACCTCGATTCACGTGTTTTTTTTCGACACCAGGAGGCGTCGCGCGTCCAAGGAGATATCGCACCCGGCGATTCTTCAGGCACGCTCCGCTGTAAATAAATAAAAGGGTACAGGTCTTCGTTCTGCTGAACCGCGCGGTCGGCGGCAGCTCATGCGGACGCGGAAGACAGGAGGCATGGCAGACAACCCTGTCCAAGTCTCTCAGGGTCATTTCTTTTGATCTCTATTCCACACTCCTGAAAGGATGATAACGAAGGCAAAGACCAGCAAGAAGCAGACGTCTGTTAATGGGCATCTCTGCTGCGAGAAACTGCAGACCGGCTGCGCGGCGCCCGACTCCTCATAGGCCAGGGCCGATGAGCGGAGTTAAGCACGGGACAGGGGAGCGTCACAGCTTGTTCAGACGCGGTTAGAAGCGATAGCTTCCTGTTCTCGGGGTCACAGGCGACTTTCGTTATCTGTAAAGACCCCTTTGCTCTGGTGTGTCTTGTTTTTTTCTGCCGAGTTGGCCAGTAGGAAAACTCGACGAATCCATGAGCTATGCCTTCCCCCCCTCTTCCGACGGAGTTGGTTCCCTCTTAGAAAGGCGGCTTTCTCGTTTCTGTTCATCAGTGACGATGAATCTTTTCTTAGTAGGAGACTATGCCGAGATATTTGCCTTGCGGAATCGCTTTTCTGGACACGTGTGTTTTCCGAGAAAATCGCCCTACTGGGATGAGAACTTTTTTCCGATGTTAGACCTTACTTCCTTGGACCTGACGTTCAGGGGCGGATTACTTGGGATTGAGGTTAGCCAGTCTATCCTTTTTTTCCAACCCTGTC
Organism: Cystoisospora suis; assembly: GCF_002600585.1. NCBI lineage: Eukaryota > Apicomplexa > Conoidasida > Eucoccidiorida > Sarcocystidae > Cystoisospora > Cystoisospora suis. The sequence continues at coordinate 46,712 of NW_027153714.1, forward strand.
TTTGCGGTGAGAAGACTCTCCAGTCAGAAGGAAAGGAGAAAGAGGCCAGAAATTCGATGGAACGTTAGCACTTGATCTCTCTCTTCCCCGGAGAGTGTAGTTAGCTGTTTCAGAGGTGAGCACCATCGTGTCTCCACGCCGAGCGTGTGTGTTAACTTCTGTCAGTGTTCACTGCCTCAACTTCAAACTATGAATCGACAACGAATGGTCCCCATGCACAGGCGTATCCACCTTGCTTACGAACACGTTCCCTACGGGCTAACACAACGACTAACTCTTTGCCCGTCCCTACTTCTGACCAGTGGCGCAGCTTGTGGAAATGACATCAAATCAAGCCAAGCTCTAAAGCTGTTGAGCTCTGCATTGCTGCAAGTTACCGTCGGCCATGCTACTCTCATGTGGTGCCGTTCATGTGCAGACAGCAAAAACTAGCTGAAAGGCCTCCGGCGAGGGACCCAGCAGTTGATCACACCAGTCCCGCTAGGTCGATTTTATCGCTCACCGCAGACCTATCTTCGAATGACAAGCAAAAAGCCGAAGCACACTCTGATCAGCACGCAACAGGAGATATGTGTACGACATTGCGCGAACCGCTCGCAGCACACAAAACTCCGCGCGAAGCATCTCTGTCTAGCCTAGCACATCCACAACATAGCCGGAGTCACGCAGAGGCACTTGCAAATCGCGGAGAACCAGTTTCGAGGACGAGAGGATGGTTCCCCATCGTTTTATTGTCGGTTGCTAAGTACGACATCCGCCGCTTGAGCAGCCAGCACGGTCAGCCTTTTGACCGAGAGTTTTAGACTTCCCGTCTCCTCATCAAGAGTGCAAGCGGGACTGGGACTAAACGCGGCAGATACGGGTACGGCAGGATGATGGTGGTTCACTTGTCGGCAGTAACAGCTGAGGAACACTACCTGGACGGTGCGGCTAAGACTGAAGTCAGCGAACCGCCCTCTCCTTTCAGGCGAGCATCAGGTTACAAGCATGAACCGGAGAGCTGGAAAAGGCACAGCCCGACCAGAGAAGATATGCCGATAGGTCCCGCAGGTAGAATTTCATGTCGGGCAACACGCTCGGTCAAAGGCAACAAATCTGCCGGACGACGAAGCTCTAAGACGTTAAAATGTTGGAAGGGACCCTTCACTATAGAAGACATGAGAGGCAACAATGCAGCTAGGCCAAACTTACCGCCGTCTATGCTACTCCACCCAGATTCCACGTATCACTACCGAAAGCGGTAGTGAATGGACCAGACCACCTCAGCAGAGGAGCAGAAACACAGCAATCCGCCGGATAGGATGAGTACAGAATGGGGAGGGGTTAAAGTGCTTAGTCAGACGGTTAGACGGGTCAGCTACCTGGGAACTGGAAGATCACTTGGCCAACGCTTTAGAGCTAGCTAAGGTAGCAGGCGCCAGGCCGAAGAAAGACGCGTTCGTAGCTGAAGGTAGAAAGGATGTCAGAGGCGAACCCTGTACCTCTCGCTTGTAGATCTGTCCTTCCTTCTCGCAGTAATAGCATGTGAATCCATTTCCTTGTCCAAAATTGTCCTTGTGAGGGCCTCTGTTGTTGCGGTCTTCTGGCGCGACTCCGAGGGGGATGTCCTAGGCGCCGGCCGTACTGCTCCCACCGTTCTGCCGGCAGCGCAAACGTCTCACTGACACCCATTGGCTCGTCGGAGTCGTCTGTCATCGTATCTTCTTCTGGACACACCGCGTGGGCCTCGTGGAGGAACTTGCCCGGGCCTCCGTCTGCGCAAAGCGCACGATCATCTGACACAAGTCGGGCACCGGGACGGGCTCTCTCCTGTGATGAGAGCATTGACGTGCCCTTAAAGCACGAGGCACAAATTGTCAGGAAGTTGCAATCCTGCCTCGATCACCACTAAATAGTGGCCTATTTT
>NW_027153715.1:0-330 GCF_002600585.1 Cystoisospora suis
TTTTCTTCAGGAGTCTTCGTGTGCGCTTAATCTGTCCTTTGTCCGTCTCCTAGAGTCTTTGTCCCAATGCTCTCGCCTTTGTAATCTCACTCAACCAAACCCTGCATTCCCCACGTCCACTTAGACAGTCTTCAGAGTAGCCAATCGCTCACCACACTCGACACTTAGCACAACCGTGCGGTGCTACCATTAATTGAAGGTGTATTATATATATATATATATACTGTCACGGTTCTCAAGATTTAGGCTCCGTGCTACAGGTTCGACCCTGGCACTTAGGGAGCACTTGAGACGAAAGCAGTCAGTATGTCAGGATACACAAGGGGCGGT
>NW_027153716.1:0-437 GCF_002600585.1 Cystoisospora suis
ATGCCAGAACGACCAGATCCTACCGAGATAAGCAAACCAAGCGGCAATCTACGACCTCCTTGGACCGGAACAGGAAGCGAAGAAGACGGACAAAGTCACCGAAGCCAAAGCACGATGATCTAAAGACTCCAGAACGACTGGCGAAGCAAAGCGATCCATAGATCACTCCGGGACCGCACGGTCCAAGAACGTATTTAAAGGAACTAGCGCCCAAGAGGCCGCATAGGCAACCTGGCCGCCTCCAGACGGCATCAGCAAACGTTACTACAAGGACCTGGAAGCGATAGAACGGCAATTACCCGCAGACTGGACCTCGGGACCTAAAACCGGAATACGTAACGTCCACCACGCGGCGGCGCAAGACCGCCATGCATCCAGAATGGCTAGTTATGGACTTCAGGACCGTCACATACCCGGAACAAAAGCAGGAGACCCCT
>NW_027153717.1:0-3890 GCF_002600585.1 Cystoisospora suis
TGCTTCAACTGTTTGAATTCTTCGTGTGGCTGTGACTTCCTTGCATGTGAGAGCCCTGATCGGACGGAGGGCTTCTTCACTAGGCACACGAGAAAGCGGTCCTCGTGGAACAGCGTGCGCATCGAAGCCCGTAGGCTTTACGTCGCAAGGTGGGGGAGTATGTATATATAGATGTAGATAGCTTTACATGTATATATATATACTTTTTCATCCAAATAGCTCTGTCTATACACGTTATAAATATACCTCATCTTCTTATTTGAGCCAGTCATGGTAGCGAGCGCGGCGGCCCGACGACGCATGATGCGCGACGTTCAAGTGAATGCCTGCGTGTCGGGAAAAAGCCTGAGATAGTGCCGCTAGCACTGAACGAGAGATATGCGCTACTGTGATGCGTGGCGGCGTAGCATTAGTGGCGGCCCGCGTTCCGGGAAAGCTTCGGTTACCGCACGTTTGCGTGAGTGACGCGTTTCGCGGTGACTGACTACTGAGTGTGCCTACCGCAGGGTCGCGGACGCGCAGAGGGCGTGCGGAGGGTGCCCGGGGCCGCGCTGAACTCTTTTTCCTTTCTTTTTCCTTCCAGTAAAAATGTTGGTCCCCGTGTTGTTGGTGTCACGGACAATTAGAAACTAGGAAAAAAGGACGAATAGAGAAAAGGCCAAAGAAGGGTTCGGAGACCGCAGCAGGTGAGCCGTTTCTGGGGCAACGGCAGCAAGCCTGCGTGCAAGCGGAAGGTTCAGAGGGTTGTATTCAAGTGCGACACACGAGTTCGTCGTGACTTTTGTGACATGCCTTTCGGGATAAAGAGGTTTACCGCCGTTGCGTCTTCGATTCCGTGATCTCACTCGATTCTCCCCGTCGGGCTTGTGATCCGCCGGTATGCTGTGTGCCGGTCATCTGCTGCCAAGTGATCCGGCGACTGGCCGGAGGGATCAGGAATTTCTCCGACACTTCGTGGTGTGATTCGAGGAATCGATCTTGTCTGCATTCAAAAATTGGCTTTGAATTGGCAAGTATTGCAATATATTAGTGATTCACTTGATTTCTCTTTTAATCAATTCATTATTCTTTCCGTGTTTTTAAATATAAAACGTGACTATCGTTATGAACGAAGTGAACGCGTCAGCAATGAGGACAAAGTGTCACTTCGGAAAGCTGCTGTACGAGAGGAGGACTCTCAAGACAGCTTGTGGTTGGACTGGCCTCGGGGCTGTACGTCACAGTTGAAAGGGAGATAGCACCGCGCTGACTGCCCGCCGCTCTCACTCGCATCTGGAGATGTGTGCTCGCGTGCGAGGTCTGATCGTTACGCCGGAAATGCAGAGAGGAGTGTGGGAGTATATCCTTACGGTGATGGCAGAAGCCGGATTAGCGCCTAGCACGGGGCTCAATAACGTGCGTGAATTTTCCTTGCCGGGCAGGCAGTAAGATTCCTCGGGACGACACGTTTTTCTTCGTCTCTCGTAAGACCTATGCAGGGGCTGTCCGCTGAGATCCATCGGGGGTTGAAGGCGGCCTCGCGAGAAGCGTGTTGCACCACGTTCCCCAGGCTAAGTATTGAACGCATCCCTGGAGGATAGCTGCGCAGCGCGGATGATCTGTGGGTTGAGACGCCGCAGTGTTTATGTTTCACAGGGACGGTTCATTTTCCTACAAGGTTGGAACTACGGAGAGATCGGGGCTAGGTGGAATTCAAACCGCGCTGACAGGAAGAGATTCGGGTGGCAGCATAACTCTCAATCACCTGATCAGCATCTTTTCGGCGGACAGAAAGTATGGTCTGCGGACAGCCCTAGTCTGATCTTGCCGATGATCAGGGACCGATGAAGGTGGTCGCCGCAGCCGATGAGGTACACCGGAGGCGAGAGCGCTGCGGACCCGGCGACTCGGTTGTTCAACTACTGAAAGGAGGAGCGTAGGGTCAGGATTCACAGCGTGGTAGTGAAAGCGGGATTCGGGCGCAGCATGCGTCTCAGTGTACTAGCGGTTTCAATTTTGCCGGACAGGCAGTATGTCTTCCAAGGGGCAGGGGAACCACAGTTTACCTGTCTCTCGTGATTAGCTGCGCTGGGGTTGCTAAAGTCGCTGCGGTGTCCTACCGGAGCGAGCGGTGCCCACCGGTGGTGTGTTGTACCACATACTCCATGCTGCGTTTGGAAGCTTGCTTGCTGGAGAAAACTCCAGCGGAGATGGTCCCGAGGTACCGACCAGAATGCGTCTGCTAGGAGGTACCCTTTGTGGGGCTACGGAGAGAAGTGCAGGGTTCGGATCGATGCCCTGGTAACGGAGACGGGATTTGGGCCCAGCACGGGTGTACTGTGTCTCTGGTTTGTTCTCGGCGGACAGGTGGTAAGAATGTGGACGGGCAGGGAAGGTTCAGTCGTCTGCCGTGGGTGACGCGAGGGCCGGCTACAGGCTGGGGGCGTATCATGGGAGCGACCCTCGCGATCGTCTGAAGCGCCTTTTACCGTGTACTCTAGGCTGATTCCTAGAAGCATTACTGACGAGGTGCGGCACAATGGAGACGGACCCCGGCTCGTATGGGACCGCAGATTCGCATAGGCAATGCACTCATAGGCTGAAACTATGGAGAGGAGTGCAGGGCCAGGACCTGGCGCCAACGGATGAGATCTGGCGCAGCACCGGTTCCAATGCGTTGTCAAACTCTTTTTTTTCGGACAGGCCGTAAGCTTTCTTGGGCCTGCTACAGGGTTTAGCCACCTCAGGCAATGTTGCCATTGTGGGGCTGCGCATGCAGTCGGGTCGCCAGCGGGCCGTACCACGTTTCCCGGCTGGACTTGAAAGCTTTTGCTATGGACGCAATGAGGGTAATCCCGGGATCGCATCGGACAACAAATAATGTGTCGCGTTTGGGTTCCACGTTTCCTGAGAGTACAGAACTACAGAAAAGTAGTTGGATGCGCACTGCGCCCAGCAGTTCACGGCGTGGGGAGGGTGCCGGTCTGAATGACTTGTTGGACTACTTCGGCGGGCAGGCGGTAGGACTTCTGAAGACGGCCATAGTTCAGTCGTCCCGTGTGCTCGCCAACGGAAGAGCCTCCACAGACGCTGTGCTGTGTCCTGGGGCTGGATGCGCAAGGCTGCCCCATCACGTACTCCAGGCTGCTTTTGAAAGCGTGACTAGTGGAGGGTAGCGCCACGTGGATAGTCTCTCTCGAGGTAGCACTGGATGAAGCCTTGAGTGTCACGCCGTGTGCGTTTTGCTGAGATAGGGCCACAGGAAGGAGAGCAGAAAGGACAGCAGCTACACCGTGGTAACAAAGGCGGGAACCGGGAGCGGCATGGTCTCAGTGAGTAGTTCGTGTTTTTTTCGGGGTACAGGGAGTAAGGTTTCTGAAGGTGGGCGTAGCTACAGAGTCTCCTCATGTGACCTATAGGGGGGTTCCCACAGGCGCCGGGATGTACCACCGTGGTAATCAAGACGGAACTCGGGCGAGGCGCGGTTCTCAGTGCTTCTGTGGAATTTCGTCGGCGGACAGCTAGTAAGATCTTGCGTTTGACCATAGTTTAGTCGCGCCTCGTAACGCCCTGCAACTCACTGCTAAAAGAGCACAAAAGGAATGGCAGTGGAAGGAGCACAACTGGAAATTCAACGAATTGAAAAGAGGGATCAACGTAGAAAAGGAACGGTGACATCCAAAAAATGAACCTTTGACTTCTGCGTCTGTCCCCTCTGAGTTCAGAAACGAATCCTCTCCACTCCTTTCTTATCTGAGCCGCCACTGAGGCTGTCGCAAATGTGGAATTGATGAAAGGGGCGTATATATAGTGTATAGAGAGCAGCTACCTATATGAAAATGTATATGCATATATATAGGTGGCTACCTATACCTACATATACGAAACTCCTCCAACTTGTGACGTACAGC
>NW_027153718.1:0-983 GCF_002600585.1 Cystoisospora suis
AGTGATTCAGGGGCGGAGATGCCCGTCGAGCTGTTGAAGGGGGACGGCAGATTCAACACGGGTGCCCTGACAGACGCGGAAAAAAGCAAGCTTTTCGTGTCTTTTGTGGAGTACGTTGCTAGGTCACTTGCCGTTGTAGTCCCTTTGCAAGGGTTCTGGCTAGACTACTTCATGGGCCCGAAGGCCCTGTAGACCAATATAGGTTTGCTTTGTTACTAAGGTCGAAATGCCCTCCACTGTGGCTCCAGGAGCGAAGCTGCCGGCATTCACTGGGCCACTTGCCGCCCACATGGGAACTTTTCCTGGGCTGTCATACGCTTTTCTGAAAGCTCACGCCTTAGACCGTAGTCAAAGCCACTATTATCATGTACCGTCTTCTGGCGTCACAAAAGCGTACTGCTACACGTCACTCAAGGCCCTGCTCTCATGTGTTTTGTCCACGCTGGCGAAACACGTGCTCCGAGTCCGGAGAATCTGCGACAAAGGGAACCGGGGGTTTGGGTACGGCATGCTGATCTTGCCTGCTCATATGCGAAGTGGATGCTTTCGTCCAGCCGCCTCGTTGGACAGATTGCACTGCTACAGCTCCTCCGGGGTCTTCCTGGACAAGCTGACTAGGCGAGGGTGTCGTAGTGTTTCGTTGTTTGCTCTGCCTTCAGAGAATTCACCTCTTCGCGCATGCGACTCTTCCTAGCAAAATTAAACACCCTTCCGTGCGAGAAACTCAGCTCGACTTTCGACGAGGTATTGTAGAAGAACGGCAGGGGTTCGTTTTCTGCAGTACTAGACAAAAAAGTGGGGACCGCAATGGCTTGGCGGGAGGGAAATTGAAACCAAGCGGTGGGCAGCGTGAACAGTGACCTGGAGAAGATGCGCAGATTTTTCGAGGCTGGTCGCAGTGAGATTATCGCAGTGTATGCTTGAAGGCGCCGATAGCGGGAGCAAACACCGAAAGGGCAGCGTCGCTGATAGCTTGCTTTGCA
>NW_027153718.1:999-5273 GCF_002600585.1 Cystoisospora suis
TATTATTCTGTTCTGCTGTAGGTTTTGGAAGAACTTCAGACAAATAAACGGCTTTTCGACGGACTCCCCCAGGCAGACCTTCTGTCGAGCTACGAGCAGTGGAAAAGAAGCAAGGTAGTTTTCGCAGTCTAGTCGACTTCTGCGCCACTGTCCGGTAAACAGAGGTTAAGTCACACGTTTTTCCTGTGACTTAGCATTAGAGTAAAAAGAAATGTTCTGCAACAAGGAGAGAATGGGGACGTCGATAGCCAACTGGATCAAAGAGAAAGGACTAGTGCTGAACCCACCGTAGTCTGTTCGGCCGATTCCTACACTGCCCCGCATCTAACAAGAAAACCACCGGATTTTGTCGTGCAGTGGAAGCACAGGGAGTAGTTTGCAGAGTTAACAGTTTCGTCCTCAGTGTTGACACTTTTTCGTGTCACGGGTGAGCGCGGTATCTGTCTTCCGGATGCGATCAACTGGGCCGCGAGAGGAGCATGCGGAGCCAGTTTCTTTGGAGACTGTTCGGGCCAGTGTGGGCTCGCTGAATGTTTCTGCGGGGCATGTTCATTATTCAGAGCAAGGAGCTGAAAGAGGCTTTCGTGCTCTTTCTGCGGCAGAATCCTGACGTGTCACGCGGCACTGACGAAGATGGGGAGAAGTTCGCGAGCCTCCTCGAAAAACTGCAGAAGGATGTTCGGTACGGAGTTTTGTCTGTGGTAGCTTAAAGCGGGAGGGCCAAGTGTGCACGCTGCAGATAAGAATATCGCCGTGTGACTCAAAGGCGTAAGGCGGCCGACTTTATACGGAGCCCATGTTCTATACGTGCAGTCACGCCATAACCACAGGTACGCACAGTGACAGATCATTTCCGCAGCCGACCGTCTGTCTGGTGTCTACGCTACTGCAGGTATCAGCGGCTAGACTACATCCCCGATGAGCGTCTGGAACTCGTCAAACAACGGATCCGGTAAGTCTACTTTTTCAGTTTAGCAACAGCTCCAGCGCGCGAGGCACCACACACAGGGGCGATATATTGGGTACTGTGTACGCTGACAACCAGGAAGCATCTAACCAGTGCGTTATTCGTGTCGGTGCAGGGAGGTCAACATGGAGTGCGCTCGGAAGCCACCAATTGCTGCTGCGAAGCAACAAAACTCTTAGCACTTACTTCAACTCTTCTTTTCTGGACGCGGACTTGTTGGTGGATGGGGTCCCTCGTGTATTCTTGGACAGCACTAGTCGTCAACTGGCGGGTCCGAGAGAGGCTGAAGAAAGTGGCCATTCACGGTGTGGGAATTAGTCGAGTTGCTGACTGTCGGCCTGCGATCGTCGGAAAATATAGGGCGGCTTTCGAATCGTGTTCCCGCATACAGACGCACAGCAGCGCTCGTGGTTCACGTGCACGGGCATGAGTGGATCAAGCTCTTTCCCGGATGCAGATACCTGCTGGTTCCTACGGCCAACAACAGCCAGGAGCAGCGGGAGGCACAGCAAAACCGGCGCAGACGGCGGATGTCCACAGAGATAGTCGAAGAGGCGAATCGGGTTCAAAGCCTTTTCCTTCGTGGAGGCTCAGGGCTCCACAAGATTGCTGTCACCTGTCTTTCTCGACCAGCATAGAACCTCGGAGGGTCCCTGTCTTTTAGGACTCTCACGTCGTCAGGGGGGGCACGATAGAAGGCCCGGCGGACTGGGTGGGGACCCGCTGCAGTCGGGTCATCTGGAATGGCGCCGGGGGCTGTTTCTGATGCACTCGTAGTGGCCAGGTACGTGAACGGGTGGGTCGCCTGTGGTGCAATTTGCCGTACCGCATTACAGTCAGCCAGGCAGTTACCACCTTGCACCGCCTCCGGGCGAACGCCTGTTGCTGATCCTGGCTCTCTTCGGTGATCATCCCCGGAAGGACCGGGTCGGCTTTTCTATTTCCTCCGGAAAGTAAGAAAATGAACGCGGCCCCGCCGTGTGGAGAACTCGTGGGAGACACGTGCCACGCCGGGTATCTCGAGAAACAGCGTTGCAGTTGAAGGGCTGCATGTTCAGACATCGCCGCAGGTTGTCGCTTTCCTGCGGTATTGGTGCGGCTCCGTGCCTCAAACTCCAAGTGCCAGGTGGCATTACCAGTCAAATGTTAGCCGGAGCCACAGCTGCACAGGGGCCACAAGCTCTGAAGCAGGCACGGCCGACAGGCGGACTACTCTCCTTCGGCGCTGTGAGGACCGGACGCAACACGGTTGACAGGGACCGCCGTGGATATTTTCCAGCGAGGGGAGCAACGCAACACTTCGCAGAAGTATATACACTACATCGGAGAGAGAGTGAATGGTGGCACGACGCCACGCCAGCGACTGTGGAGTGCGCTACGGTCCCCCGGCGCTCTGGATCGCGACAAGGGCAGACGCCGGTTAGCACTGGTTAAAGAGCTGATGTATAGACAGAAGCAATTATTAGCTAGGAACAGACTCAATTTTGACCGTCAGAGCGCCGCCCTCGCTCCGGAAAGCTACAACCGGTTTGGTGCGGGACCGCGACTGCAAACGTGACGTGCGAGCTGGCAATGGCTCGTCCGAACGAGCGGCTCGGTGGTCGTGGCTCAACTCCTGTCGAAACAGAGCCGTGAGCAGCACCTTGTGACACGGTCGTTACTACTGACCGCTGCAGTACGCGTGACTGAAACGTACTTAATGCCTTTCTCTGACACGTGCGTGAGTACCGGGGTTCACTCGTTCCTCATGTAGCATGAGCGATTTTGAAAGGTGAACACAGTATAGGATTTCTCAACTACTATTGCCCTACGGCAGGGAGACAAATGGAAGGGGACATTTCAGTGTGCCTCACGCCTGTTGTCAGGAGAGCCACTCCTGACTACCGAAGGAGTGTATGGAGAACTATGCGGCGTCCAGTGTGAGCAGACGCTTCTATCTCGGAGTCCCCGCAACCGCACCTGCCTAATACAGAGGATACTAGTATACCAACTGACCATAGCTAGTAGACAAGAATGCCGCGAATGTCACACCCGGGCTGGAACGAAGACCGGTACCTGACGGCCGGCCCACCGGGGCAGAACGTTGGTGCAGCAGCAGGTCCGCGCAGGAGAACGATCACGGGGAGTGTGAGAAAAACTCCGTAGAAAGACAGAAGAGAGGAAGTGAATGGACGAATGAAAAAAATAGAAAGCGGACCTTTGTACGGGTGCCGTGGATGGTGACTGAATAGTTGTTTTCCTACCCTTGTTAACTTTTCGTTTCTCCCGGTAATCGTGCGTAACGAAAGAAGAGACCATAAAAAGCTACCGAATCCCTAGTGGAGTGTGTCCCTCTGACCGGGGGTTATCTTTTTCCTCCCTTCTGTCCGAGCTTTTTTCGTCTTTGAATGAGAGACTCGTGAGGCTATATCGACGGCGTAAATTCAGGCCCGCAAAAGGAAATCGAATATCGTGTGACGACGGAAAACTCTCGCTTCCACTCCCATACGAGGGCAATGGTGTTTGTTGAGACGTAGTTCTGCGATGCCCTCACTCAGGAAAATTCACTTCACGGAGGGCGGTTGAAGAGATGGCGTTGAGTGTATTTGAGAAGCGTTCCTGAAACATTAATTTGTACTGCAGCCGTTAGCAGCCACGCCCGAGTCATAAGGTGCCGTTCGCGATCTTGGTCCTCAATAAGGATCGGACCAAACTCCGTGGACAGTTCGTTTTCCCGAACGACTACCACGTGGCGTACCAAGTTGTGTGATCGCGGTAGCCAGGCACCAAGCCGGTTTATGATAATTGGTGCCGCGACCTGGGACCGTCACTAACGTTGTTTCGTTTACAGTTCAACTCCAGTCGTCCTTCGTCATGGAACCCGCCCACTTCAACATTCTCAAAACTGCATCTTCACCGGTGGAGCGAGAGTCAGGCTGCGACGGTGGATCCCTTCAGACCTCAAATGCGCTTCACGAATCATGCCAGTCTAATTCAGAGCATCGGTGTGTGAGGCCGAAAGTGAATGCCCCATCAACACTCACCGATAGCGTGGACGTGACTCTACTTCCAAAGTCTCTCCTGCTATCACAAGTACTGCAGGGCGGAGACGAAGCAGGAGAAACAGAACGCCAGCGGTATGATCCGCGCGGCAGAGCCGGCGGAATAGTGACGAATTCGTGGGTTGCGGCGTGTGGGACGGAAAAGCCACACATAGTGTAGTTCGAAGGAGTAGTCGACAAGGTGAAGCTCCAGTTGCAACGTGAAGGGTTATCTCCTCCGACTCAGAGGTACTATGACAATTATAGGGACAAGAACAAGCACGCGC
>NW_027153718.1:5449-5870 GCF_002600585.1 Cystoisospora suis
AATTATAGGGACAAGAACAAGCACGCGCGAGCCCCTCCGCTTTTTGACGGGGTTCGCCCAACATCGTGGATCGCTCAAATGGAAATTTTTTAACGCCTAACAGAAAACCGGAGGCAGATAAACTGGATACCGCGCTGCTACATTTTCGCCCAGATTTCATTGACTGGTATAACCGTTGTCGGACAAATCTCGTCCTTACGAATGGGACGGACTTGAGGCAACACTCGTGATGTCACAAATATGAAGGTGATGTAAGGGGCGTATATATAGTGTATAGAGAGCAGCTACCTATATGAAAATGTATATATATAAGTGCCTACCTATACCTACATATACAAACTCCTCCAACTTGTGACGTACAGCCTACGGGCTTCACTCCGTACGCTGTTCCACGAGAACACTTTTCTCGTGTGCTCAATGA
>NW_027153719.1:0-286 GCF_002600585.1 Cystoisospora suis
TTCCATTCCTAATTTCTCCGCCTTCACAGGGCCGGAACTCCCTACTTCCATTCTCCGACCAACTCCAGGGGCGCTTCCAGTTCCTTCCGTGATTAGCTTTCCTCCCCCCGGACTACCCATAGCAGTCCCTCTGGCTTCCTCCATAAAATCTTTCCCGATTTCTCCCCCCAATTCTCCCTGCTCCATCCTGTTTCTTCCACTTCTTCAACCTAAAGTTTCCTCTTCGGTCCACACAGTCCGTCCTCTCGTTTGTCGACTCCTTCTCCCTACACACACACTAGGTCCC
>NW_027153720.1:0-292 GCF_002600585.1 Cystoisospora suis
GGGACCCCCACGAGGTCGAGAGAGAATGGTCATTCCGGTGAAGGCCGAGTGTGGATCGACTCAGCTGGGTCTGAGGATAACAGAGGACTGAAAGACGCTGAATGTTGTGCATCGCCGGGACCAGAGGAGTTGAGAGTCCGAGATCTCACCTTAGGGGTCACTCACGGAAGTACGGCGAGTTTGGGGAAATAAGGACGAGTGCCTGTCAGACAACGAGTGGTGGGAAGAGTCCTCGGTCGGCTCTTAACCCGAACACGGCTAGTTTCTCACGAGATCCGTGGGCTCATCCCCT
>NW_027153720.1:632-3361 GCF_002600585.1 Cystoisospora suis
CACGGGAAGGTCCTCCTTCTCTTCCTCTGGAACTTGATCCGTTAGCCCGCATTCATAAATGGAAGAATCCTCGGTCGTAGGGCTTTCAATTGCGCCTTTGAATCCTGGTTCACTCTCAACTTTCCCGCCGAAAATTTTTCTGGCGGTCCGCTCTGCGTTCGTTGCGCTACTGCTCCCTTGCGTAGCTTGGTCGGACCTGCAACTGAAGACCGCAGATATCCCCGATCTATGGGCTTAGCTCTTGGCCGGACTCCTTCCGGTCCACATTCGCTTGTACCGCTGCTAGAGCGGTCTCCTGGCGTTCTGGGGCTTGGGCCCTGCAATCGTCCGTAGCCTGCTGTGCAGCGTCGGTTCTGGTGCCTCCGACGCCAACCTGGAAACTTGAAGAACTTGGTGGCAAAATCCCTGCATAACTGGCTACCACTAGCTTTCCGTCGTTCTGACAGCGACACGCTCTGTGCTACCCGCACTGTCTGTCTTGACGTCACTCGATTGTGTGAATTCCTGTTTACAGAGTGCTAACTTACATATGTACAACTGTCCTACTGCATTCCGCCGAACCCATATGCGTACCTGAGATAGTGTACAAATTTCTGCTTTCACTGGCAAGACAATTTTGTCCGAGCTGAATAGAGGATCGTCTACAGCTTTATTGCGGGCAGGCCTCTGAATGCGACAACCCTTATGTCCTTTCTTCTCTTGCGTCGCCTGTTTGCCTCCCTCCTGCTTAAGTACTTCTGTCTCCTTGTCAGAATTCTACGACCCTGCCCCGAGCAACACCCCAGAAAGCCGCGGGAAGGCCGCAAGGGGCACCGCGCGAAACCCAGAAGGCCAGAGAAGGCCCGCCAACAAGGCCCCAGCCAACCCCGGGAAGAAGGAGAACAAGCTGCAAGGCGGAGATGAGACAAAGACGCCTTCTAGAGAAGGCTAAATAAAAAAAGAAAGGCTGAAAAAGCGGCCGAGCGTAAAGAAAAGGCAAGGGAGACGGGTTTCGGGAACGTGCATGAGCCTACGGTGCGACGGGGGGAAAGCCGAACAGTCGGGGCATGTGCGCGGGAATTCCGCGGCAGGGCCGAGCCGCACCAGGGGCGGAGGCACACAAGTAGACATAGGAGGCCTGGGGGTATCGAAGGATAGGCGGCCCAGGGCCAGGGGAGAAAGTTTAGGAAGGGGCAAAGTTGGTTAGCACAGGGCTCCGGCCCCTAAGTCAGCACGGTAGCGGGGCGCGGCCTAGGAGTCACCCCGCAACTCAGCGACAGCCACGCAAGGCACGCAAGGCCGGGGTCCGAAAACCAGCTGATCTCGGCGAAAACAGCACGTACGGGCTTGGCACAACGTGCGCCGAGCAACTCACACAATTTTAGAAAATAATATCACCCCGCACTAAGCAGGGGAAACACTTTTAAAAGTAAAGGAAAAAGAGAAACGCAGGGCGCCCGCACCAAGGTAGACAGCGCGCGCAGCTAGTCAGCATGACTCCAGGGCCACAGGAGAAAAGAACGGATCTCAGCGAAAACAACACGCGGAAAGACCGTTCCACCTTTGATAAACTTGTCTCCGAGTTCTAGAAAAATTGCAGCACCCCGCACCTACTCGGGGCATAGAATTAGTCTAACTTTAGCGGCCCGCACCAACGCCAGGCGGCCGGGGAGCGACACCCTCAGGACGAGGATCAGCACCAGACCGCCGCCCAGCAGAGTGGAAGTCGTACGGCTCTTAGGGGAGCCTAAATGGGAAACACAGAAACCAAACACGCAGAACCAACCCCTAAACAAAACGGTAGAACCACCTCAGGAAGCAGAACGGAGGAAACTAGGGCATACCAAGCGCCCGGCTCGACAAACACGGCACAACGCAACGCACAAGCGGCACACCACACAGACAGAATAAGGGAAGGATGGCTCCTAGAGGAGCCTAATGCAGAATGGTAAAACCGAAACCCTAAGAGCCGAAAGGTAAAAAAGAGCAAGGGGACGACAGGAGCCAAATAACGCCACCGGCGAGCATACGCGGCGGCAAGACACACCGGACAGGAGGGGGAAACAGCCACCTACAGGCAACACACGAACACACAACCCCAATAGGAAGACCACACCAGAAAGGAAGGGGAAAACCCCGCCCAAACAAATTAAAAACAGACCAGAAGCACCCAAAAGGAGGGGAAAGAACAGCCCTGAGCAAGGAGGCTAGGACCCCCAGCAAACGGAGAGGCAGGCACCGCGCAAGCAGGCAGTAGCGGATAGGAGACAGGATCCCCGCCCGGAAAAAGGCAGGGAGGACGAGAGAAAAGAAGAAAGGACAGGGAGACAAGAAGAGGATGAGGGGAAAAGCAAGGGGACGCACGAAACAACGGCTCAGGAAGCCTCCACGGGTGAATCCGAAAGCGGGTGTGCGCCGTGCAAAACGTGCGTGCGGTGAGACGAGCAGTGAGTGTTCTTCCTACGTTCTTTTCCTATCTTGAGGGGTAACAGGAGGGAGTCAAGGACCCCCCCTCAAGGGCACCGAGCAGCGGCGCAGTGGTCACAGCGGGCCAGGGCGCGCGAGGCTAGAGGAGCGGGCAGGACGGGCGGTCAGCCTACCGACCAGCGGCTCGTCGGAGTGGACGAACCCCCGACAGTTAGGCGAGCTCCTCGCCATACATCCAAACTCTCAGGGGCCAAGGGATCCCACGGGGCCCTGGGAGTTCCGACCGCCAAGGGCCGTACGTTTCCGGAGCACGGGCCTTGCCG
>NW_027153720.1:3555-8732 GCF_002600585.1 Cystoisospora suis
TTGATCTGCGCGCCCCCCCCGAAAAGAAGCTGCCCTGGAAGTCACCCCCGATCGACTCGCCGAACTTACACGACAGCGCCTTCCAGGAGTCCGAACCAATGGAGGAGCATCATCCCCAACGCCGGGTGGACCGGGACTTAGGAGCCTCCCAGGTCCCCTCGCCACGACACGGAGACAACCTAGCCAAATCCTACCACCTGGAGGACGAGGAGACCCCCGAGGAACTCTACTGGCTCTCGAAAGTGATGAGCAAGCCCCGCCTCTTCAAAGGAAAACGCCCCGCGTCATGGGCCGCACGGATGGACCTTTACCTGGAAGCAAGGCGAGTACCAGGACGACACAAGCTTACAGCGGCGATCTCCTTCCTGGATGTAAAGACCATGGACTGGTACCTGTTGGCCCTGGGACCAGACGGTCGGCCCCAGAACTGGTCGGAATTGAAGGAGCTACTCCAACGACACTTCGGTGCAAGAAACCCAAGGGCGGCGCGTCAGAGGCTGCAAAGGATCCGACAGACCGGTTCAGTCCAGGACTACCTATGGGAATTCAACCAAGCCCTGACCGACTACCCGGACCTTCCCGAGGCCGAGAAGATTGAAACCTTCTTGGACGGACTCAGGCCCGAGATCGCCCTGAGTATCCGCGCTTACGAGGACCTCACGATGAGGTTCGTCATCGAGTGCGCGGTCCGAATGTCCGATACCTTGCGTAGGGGCCGTACGGAGGAGCGTACGGGCCCCCGTCGGGACCGTAACCGAACCAATAGGAAGTTCAGAACACGAAGAGCGTCGGACTCCGGAGGAGATTCCCCTAGGAGAAGGGAAAAGGGGAATACGGCCCGCCGCGGCCAGCACGGGGCCACGTCGACCGGCGCCCACGGCTGGATTACAAAAGGCAGGAGAGCGTAGGCATAAGGGCGCCGCCCCGACAAACGGTGGAGCCGTACGGAAACGGCAGCGCGTAGCGGAGGACCCCCCGGGGGTCGGGAACGCCGAGAACCCGGCCGTTACGACGGTGTGCACTGCTTCACATGCGGCGACTGGGAACACATCGCCGCGAGATGCCCCAATGGCCCGGCAAAAAACTAGAGGCTTTGCCCAAGCTGGAGTTACGGGGCAGAGCGGAGCGAATGCCTCCACCAGAAGGGGGGGGAACCCGCTGCCACGGGCAATGGGCAGGAGCCAATCGAGTGGCGCAGATCGCTAGCTCGGCAGAGGCAGCATCGGAACCCACCCAAGGAACCGCAACCAGGAGCTACACTATAGTACCGGCACTGACTATCGAATGGAACACCGAAGTAGAGCCCCCGATCCGAGCATCGAGCCAGCCTACGAAGTACGGCGGGCGATCAAGAGCGATCGCCAAGCTAAGCGGTGCCGAGACTAAACCCTCCAAGCATGGCAAAGACCGGGAATTCCACGTACTATCAGGCCCCGAAGAGGGACGCTACTTCCGTAAGGGAGGAATTAGAGGCGCCAAACTAACGGATCAAGGTCTCTAAGTCTACGAACCAAACAGCGGCATCACGACGACGCAGCTCGAACCCCGCTCGACAAGACACGACCCCCCCCGCGCCAGCAAGCCCGGGGTAGGCCACTACGACATGGCAAACGCCATGAAACGGAGGCTGGCCAACAAGACACGTGCACTCACGTCGCAAAACACCCCCGTTCCCAAGTTTTGCACACGAAGCACGACGGGACGGGGCAGGCAGAGATTAAGCTCGTCCGCCAAGACAGCATTATGGATAGCGGTGGACTCACGGGGGTAAGGAGCCCAGAAGAGGGCGTGCCGGGCGGTCAAACGATCGCCGCCCCCTCTCGTGGGTCGATGGCGAAGGTGACGGCGAATCATGGCATCCACGGCGGGGGCGATGTCGTGCAAGCACAAACGCCACCACCTATACGCACGCCACTCATACAAAGACATCCATGGACTCACGGGCTCCGGGCGTTCGTGCGCCCTGGAGGGAGGCGCAGTTCAACGGAATACACCTCCAAGAAGTGATGAGAAGCGGAGGGAGGAGGTCCCGCTCGGTCGGGGACCACCGATACAGCCCACAAATAGGGCACAAGACGCTGGTGGAGCAGGGGAGGAACTACCAGCCGGGTCACACGGTAGCGCTGGACGGAGGCGTGGTCAAAGGGGACCGGAGGTGGGTCCAGATTCCTCGAACGGCCTCCAACCAGCCACCAGAAGCCGCCGACTCCTCGTACCAGACCGGACGCGCGACGCACAACAAGCGCAGGTCCTGACCCTACAGAACACACCTACCAAAGGGACCGGACGATGTGAGAAGGGTTGGACACGGGCCCCCAGCAGAGGCTCTCCCGACGGGGACATGAACTTACCGGCATGGGACCTCGAAAGGTCAAGTGGCGGGCCTGGACCTCGTCAAGGCTCTCCCGACGGGGACATGAACTCACCGACATGGGACCTCGAAAGGTCAAGTGGCGGGCCCGGACCTCGTCAAGGGTGGCGGTCTCCACCTGATGATGACGGCGGGGATAGGGCCCAGGAGGTAGAGGACGAATCCCGGGAGGCAGGGTCCGACCTGCAAAACACGCGCGGACCCAGGGAAGCAACAGTAAGCCGGGCCACGCGACCGACCAGCTACCAGAAAGAAACACGGGACAAACTTACGAGGGGCAAGCACCAGGGGTTCAAAGATGCCGGGATACATCCTGCGACGAGTACAAGCACACAGAAAAAAAAGGAGGGGAAGAAGTCGCGAAAGCTCGCCAGGAAAGAAACCCAAGAAGACGCGGATGACCCAAGCCGACAGAAAACAAAGGCTACAGGAGCTTACTCGAGGTCCAGAGCGTCCCGAGAAACCCAGATCGCCCGGTAGCGGTCAGAGCAAGAAGGCGGACGATGCGCGGTAGCGGAGGGCGAAGGAACTACACGGCAATGATGGCGCACTCCACGTACTCGTACCGGGGAGGACAGACCGGCAATCGCTCGGGCCGCTCCTGGTCAAAACCCTGGGAGGACACACACAGCACACAGGCGCAAATCCGGAACAACGCGAACGGCCGGAGAAACGGAGAACCTACAGGGATAATCGGACTCACCGCCCATTCATGGATCAATTCCCCCAAATAGAGGCTGGCAGTTTGCTCAGGAGTCAGGTCGTGCTCCAGGCCAAAATTGCAAGGGAAACCGGAACAATCCAAAGCAGAAGCCGGACGGGAAACAAGCGCGGCCGCGTCAGGGTGCACGGCCACGCCGGGGACACGGGCACGACGTTGCGCGCGGCGAGCAGCGCGAATGCCAGCTCGATCTGGGTACAGATACGCCTCCATCTCGAGACAAGAACGAAAAGAAAATCCAGGAATCACTAGGGCACCCCCAAGGAGGAAAACTGAAACGGCAGCAAGGGCTCACAAGGAAGAAGGACTGGGTCACGGAACACGACGTGCCGACGAGCGAACGCCGCGGGAAAAGCGACGAGGAGCTCTAAGGGGAAGAAAGCTTCCCACCGGACACAAGCCAAACCCGGAAGCCGGGAATCAACGCCGAAACACGTGTCGGACATGGGACGACGAAGAAACGGGGAAAATGGGACCAACATTGGTGGAGAAAGTACACCGCACAGGGGGGGTCGGAGGTCAGACAACTCTGCGACGCGCGTCAGAGCAACCGGAACCGGGCCGGGGCCCAACGACGCACACACGGCAAAGCCAGCCACAACGGCAACCCTCTTGGGGCCGTACAAGTGGCACAGACCCGATGGAAAGAAGGACGAGACAACCAACAGAGCTGCAAGGCATCACGGTTGACGGGGAAGACGGCAAAACGACTAACGGTAACTGGGCTGTGGCGCAGCCCGCCAAGGAGCAACGGAGGGAGCAAGCCCCGAGACCCAACGACACAGACAAGGAAGCAATGGAGCTCCCGGAAAGAGACGAAATACTCACGACCAAGGTTAAGTTAGAATGGAAAGATTACACCGCACTAATGGACACAGGAGCACCACGCAGCTTCGTTCACCCCAGGGTAGTGACCCAACTCGGATTACAGCCCAAGCCCCTAAGGGAGGCCTACCAATTTGTCGGGGTAGCGGCCCTACACTCACAGCTACACACGCCCTTCCGAGGGTGAGGATTCAAGTGGGAAATTGGCGGGGACACCACCACCTGGTAATCGCCCCACTGGGGCACGACCTGATACTGGGATTGGACCTCTGGAAGGCGGCCAGCTTGGCCTGGGACGGCAAAATCGAGAGATTCAGGAGCGCCGGAGAAGAACTCAAGGCGCAGGAACGGCCTCAAAGTCAGTGGAAGGCAAGATTACAGGAAGTAGCGCCGGGGCCGCAACTGAAACCAAGCTCGACGCAGACGGAAGCCGTCAAGCTGACGTGGACGCGGGGAGAGCCCGCGAAGCAGAAGGAAAGGCGTAAGGCGTTCCGCGACAAGAAACGCAGGCGGGCCAAATTCACCGTGGCCGGACGAACTGAAAGCCAAGAAGGGCGGGAAACCACGGGCCAGCCCGCGCAGGGCAGCCCTAACGCCGAGCCCGGAACCCCCACCCGAACGAAGCAGGACAACGGACGCAAACGCAGCCAGAAAGGGCGCCTAAAGAGGCCTAAGACGGGTAAAAGGGACGAACATCCGTTTCAATTGGAGAAAGCCGACGGGACAACCGCGCTCACTGGACGCGGCACCGGGTCGCCCGACCAAGCGGGCACTGGGACGGAACGGACGGCCGCAGGAGGGGGAAATTTGCTCCATGACCTCGTTCAGGAACTGGCTCCGCAAGGGGCAAGTAGACGTCATCTACGCCATCAAACTCATACGGGAGGATGCCCCCGAGGGCCTAACGGGATGGGCAGCGACCACCCACAAACAAAAGGCCAACCCCCTGCCCAGCCAGCGGCTCAGAGAGGCTGGAAAAAAGGTGGGAGAGGACGTGAAGAAATTGGTAGACGAGTTCGAGGATATCTTCTAGGACCTACCCCCCGGAGGAATCAGGGACAGACCCATCAAACACCACATCCCGACAGCGCCCGGAGAACTACCTTCCTACCCAAAACAGTGCTACAACCTCTCTGACAAACACCTGAAGGAAATGAAGGAGCAACTCAAGGATCTGCTCAACAAGGGCTTCATAGCCCCCTCCCAGTCACCGATCGCGGCACCTGTCTTCTTCGTCGGGAAGAAGGACGGATCGTGGAG
>NW_027153720.1:8749-11562 GCF_002600585.1 Cystoisospora suis
TGGGACGAGCGAAGTGGTACTCTAAGCTCGACCTACAAGCAGGCTATCACCAGGTGGAGATAGCCGAAGGGGATTAATGGAAGACCGCCTTCCGAACCAGGTACGGCACCTTCCAATTCCGAATGATGCCGTTTGGGCTGTCAGGAGCCCCGTCAACTTTCCAACGGCTAATGCAGAACGTGTTTCTCGAAGAGCTGGACGAATTCGTCGTCGTCTATCTGGACGACGTCCTAATATACTCCAAAACAAGGGAGGAACACCTGCAACACCTTAGGCACGTATTCCGGCGCATGAGGGAACAAAGGCTTTCCGTCAAATTAACGAAGTGCACATTTGCCACCCAGAGGGTAGAATATTTAGGGTTCGCCATCAAACCTAAGGGAGTGTCAGCGGACCCCGACAAGCTGGACGTGATTTAAATCCTGGCCGGAGACCTTGCTCAATCGGAAGCAGCTCCGTGGCTTCTTGGGATTGATCGGTTACTACCGCAGGCTGATTCCAAACTTTAACAAAGCAGCCCACCCACTGTACGAGCTGCTAAAGGACGACTCAGACTCGGTTTGGAGACCGAGGCACTCGCAAGCAGTGAGAGACCTGAAGGAGGCCCTCGCAAATGCCGCCGCATTTTTGACCCCGACAAGCCCACTGTCTTGAAGACGGACGCGTCGAAACACGCCATCGGCGCCGTATTGGAACAGGACGGAGTTCCTGTGGCATTCGAGTCCCGAAAGATGGGACCACGCGAGCAGTTTTTGCCGGCGTACGAAAGCGAGCTGTTCGCCATCGTCTACGCCCTAACCAAATGGAAACAGTTTATCGAGACCCGCCCAGTGACTGTCGAAACAGATCACGCCACGCTCGGGAGAATGCTGATCCACAAGGCTCGGCTATTGGCTAGACAAATTAGCCGACTTCAACCTCAGGGTCGTCTATAAGCCCAGTAAGAATAACGTAGTGGCGGACGCCATTAGCCGCCGACAGGATTTTGTCGGGATGATGCACGGCTGCGCGGTGCAGCGAGAAGGGCGCCACGCCGGCGGGAAATGCAAGACTTTGCCAAGATTGAGGAGATTTTCCAGGACCAAACGGCACAAAACAACGAGGGGCAACCAAATCCCTTATTATTCGAAGGAAGAGAGTACGAGAAGGGAGGAAACTTCATCTGGGTTCGCAATAAGCAAGGATGGCGAGTTTGCGTGCCCGCTGGGATATGGCGACGCGAGATCCTGACTCACCTGCACGACCACATTCTGGCAGGACACCCAGGCGTTTCCAGAACAAGAACCGCGGTGGGAAGCCTCTTCTGGTGGCCCAATATGGACACCGACATCGAGGACTTCGTCAAGTCTTGCACAGCGTGCGCCAGGTGCAAAGCAAGCGACCAACGAGCCGCCGGACTATTGCAGCCCCTTCCCATCCCGACGGCGCCATGGGAAGAAATCAACATAGATCTCATCGTCGGACTCCCGAAAACGAAAGAAGGGTACGACCCCATCACCGCTATAGTCTGCAGGCTGACGAAGATGGCGCATTTCGCACCAACAAGACGAACGGCGACGGCAGAAGACCTGGCGCAGCTACTCCTCAGGGAGGTCGTAAGGCTCCACGGGGTCCCGAACGCCATAGTCAGCGACAGGGACACAAAGTTTACGGAGGAAATCTGGCGAGCAATGTGCAAATGACTAAACATCCACCAGAAGATGTCAACAGCCTACCATCCGCAGACAGACGGACAGGCAGAAAGGACAAACCAGACGATCGAGCAGATGCTGCGATGCGCCATCCTCGGCGACGAGACCAGGTGGGCACAATTACTCCTACTATTGGAATTCGCGTACAACAGTACGCAACACACCAGCACCAAGCACACCCCGTTCGAACTACTGTACGGATTTGTTCCTCCGAAGCCAATTTGCAGACAGATGGGGATCCCAACAGCGAGCGTGTCACAGTTCCCCGGTTGGAATCCTCCACGTCTGAGTCTGATCTCGACGTTAGGACAGGGATTCTGTGGCGGTCAGATACTACCACACGTCAGACAGGGGCGCGGTCCTGCCGCCGATGCTCCCCAGCTCTGCTGGTGGAAGAAAAAAAGGTCAGGCGACCGTGGCTGTGGTGGAGAGAAAGAGCACCACGGATCTCTGCCACTAAAGTAGCCTAACTGTGCTCAGAGCAAGTAGAAAAAGGAAAAGGTCTTCATTACGTCTCCTTTAAACCATCCGCTCCTTCTAACCGAGTCTACTTCCGACTTTCTATCCGCTCTTCTACCCTCTCTGACTCCCTGGGTCCCCTAACCCACTAGGAAGACTCTCGACTTCACGAGTTGATGTTCACCTACACCTCAGCCGGTAGAAAATAAGCACGTGGCACGCCTCTTCAACGAGGATTCCGCCGGATCTCCTAACTTGCGACTAGGTCTTCGCGTCGTTAACAGTTCGTAGGTTGGATCGGTCGATTTTCGGCACTCACAGACCTTGACCACACACGTCACTCAGTCCGGAGAGTTCACTAACAACACCGAAAACCTCACGCGTCAAAGGCTAACACTCACCCCGGTCACGATTCTTCTTGTTCAAACAAGACAGTCGATTCCATACACAGGGAAGGTTGACTTGAGGGACGAACCTCAGTCCTTCTCGCGCTTTTCTCACAGTTGCTTTCGGATCTGTCCTCTAGAGGCACGGATTCATCCTGTCCTTTGCCTCTCATTCAACACAAAATAGGTAGAACGGTTTCCATTACACACCAATGGCGGAAGAAAGATCTTTTACACATCTCGGTTGAAGAAGAAATGTAATAAAGCTAAGAACGTA
>NW_027153720.1:11731-12001 GCF_002600585.1 Cystoisospora suis
GGGCACTGTACCTTGTCCCGCCTACGTGCTCTATTACGTAGGTCCGTAGGGTTCGTTTATTTTTGTACGAACCTCTACCCAAAATTGGACGCGGGTACTCTACAACGGAACGTTTTAAAACTAAATAAAATCGAAAAGGAACTAAAATCGCCCGGGGAAATTCCCGGCGTAGCCGTACGTTCCGAGGTCGTACTAGCGACCTGCCAAAATTAAGCATCGATCACCATAATTAATTTCAGAGAGGTTTTCCACAGTTTTCAACCACTAATA
>NW_027153721.1:0-130 GCF_002600585.1 Cystoisospora suis
AGATTAATTGTGCAAAAGGGAGCAGTTCTTGTTGAAGGAAAGTGATTTCCTCTAATTCGAGTTGATCGAATGCGTTTGTGACCGAATGTGTGGACTTGAGGAAGTGTCGTGGTGTTGAGTTCACCGCCGT
>NW_027153721.1:692-21826 GCF_002600585.1 Cystoisospora suis
CGTGATCGTGGGGATAGAGCGTGAACGTTCTTCTGCTGATCCATCCTGTAATCTGTGACAAAACCGGTGTGTGAGAGTAAGACTCGTAGATGAATGCAAACGGAAGAGTTCATGTTAAGAGAGTTCGAAAGGGCGCACTCTCCGTATGGTAACAAAGAGAAGCGGATGGGACATAAGACAAGTCTTGAGGTTACCGAGAAGCTGTAAAGCAGATAAGTATATAAGCTGTAAGTAGCCGGAGCCAAAGCAAGACCAGGTCTAAGAAAGAGACACTAAGCTAAAGCAGAAGTAGAGCGGTAAAACCGGTAATTTAGACTCGGGTAGAAGAGAAAGAGAGCCTATGTAGAGCATAGCGAGCACCTTAAGCCGAACGTACAGCTAGTCAGGAGACAGGGCGTGTGTGAGTGGTGAAGGGTCGTCGAGTGATGGGACCCCCGGGGGGGAGGAAGGTAGATCTTTGATCGAAGTAACCTTGGTGTGTGTGTCTATTTTTGGAGGGATCGTGCTCGGGGTCAGCCCCGGGGAAGAGGGAGAGAAAAGGGAAGGCAGAGCAGATAGAGAGTCGGTAATTCTTCTCGGAAAAGGGCGCCTGTTCGACCTGAATGGTGAGACATCAAGTGATTTCTCGGTGTGTGAGTGGAGTGTCCCTTGAAATGCATGGTCAATGGTGTGTCGGTTCAGCCTGACCCCGGTGAAAACCAACCCGAAGATGCCCATGAGATCTGAGTGAATGACTTGTCGGCCGTTAACCGATGTTTTTCGAGGACAGGGAGTTTTTAGCCTTCCTGGAAAGGAACCTGGAACCTCAAGAGACTCACTTGTTTCTGGGACGGGGCGAATGGGCCCATCGCCGCAGGATCGAGTGGCGTAGATCCGAAGGGATCGGTGACTCTCAGGGCGGTGTGCGACGTGCCATGGTTGGGGGCGAGGTAGGAGATGTGTCCGTGTTACGGGGAACGTTCAGATAACCACTCGTAATAGCCCCTCTCTTTAGGGAAGCCTTAGCGCTGGGGAGTTTAGAGAATTGTCGACGGGACCTGCGAAGACTTGGAAGGCTCCAAGGAGGGAGTCACGAGCTGTTCCGCTGCTTAACCTCTCTGAGGGCGCAGAGGCGATCAGGACGAGACCATTCGATTTCCGGGTAGGACGTACCGCGTCGTAGACACCTCACTAGCCCAGCTGACTCGGACCGCGCCCGAGGCATCCGAGGTGCTCTGAAGGTCCGCTACGGCTACGTGTGCCTGAACACTCCCTTTCTTCTAGCTCAGCTAGGTAGAATCGGCGGCTTGACCGCTCCCTTTCCTTAGAATCTTACTCTATGTGTGGTACGGCTTCCCGTGAAATCTATTCTGCCGGCTGGGGTCAGACCCGGGGGAGGTCCACAAAGTTGCGGAATCGTGACACCTAGTGACTGCAGAACTCGACGAAGGCCCCGTTAAGCCTGTTGGTGCGTGTATTTGACTCGCCCGGGCGTCCGAACATTCCGGACGGTGCGTCCCGTCACTCGTGAGAGTTTCGAGTTACTCACTCGGACGGTGACAGCCCACACACTCGACCAGCAGATCGATCCGGAGGAACATCACAACGTAGCCGGTGGCCTGTACTCACCCGCTTTTCCACAACAGCTAGTCTGGTGATATGCACCTAGCCAGCCCGGGAACCGTGGTGCGTCCACACCCCGTATTGTATAGTGTGGCTGGATAACGTGCCGTAGTCTACTCTGTGACTCTTGAAGGAGCTATGCTTCCCGCGTCTAGTGTTCAAACCACTATCGTGACAGGTAGGCTCCGAGGCGCTCCACCATTTTGTACAAATCCGGTAGTGACGCGTTTTCAACAGTGATCAACGCGTCCCTTGTGTGCTTCTCCAGTCCAGGAAAGAAGAAGCCCTTCATCCGGTCTTCGACCTTGTCGGCCCGTAGCAAGAGTTTTCGGGAACGGACGATGTACTGTTGTGGTCGGCCTGCTGTCACCTTGAACTCCGTTAACTCTTGCAGGACGTCCCACTCCGAATTCGGGGAAATAAACCTCCCCTGAGGATGGCGAAGAACTCATCAAGAGTTTCTGGACGCTCCCCTGGTGGCCCCGTCTCTTCCAGGCATCGATAAAAGTTCTTGGCTTCGCTGGCCAGGAAAAGGGACGCCTGCTGCACGCGGCCCTCTTCAGTCAGCTTCGTAAACTGACCCAGGTACCGCCTACAATCGAAGCAGAAAGTCTGGAAAGTAGCAAGATCAGGACTGCCCTCGTAGTTAGTCGGCTGTAGGCGGCGCAGCCGTTGTTTGAGCAGTAGAGCCAGTGCTTGCTGTTCATACTGTTCTCTGACCGCCGCTACGTCGATCGGGCACCCGGGCGGCGGTTCGCTGCCGTACGCGTCCATGGTCGCTACCTGGGAAATTACGGAGAGAGAAGCGAAATACGAACAAGACGAAAAACTTCGCCCGTCCAGTTTCCTCGAACCATGCGGTGCCACCGCGTAACGGCTGTTCGTGTACCTTAGAAAAGCAGTTCTGTTCTCCCCCCGGGTTGCCAGCTGCGCGACCGGCCCGGGCTCGCACAACACAGCACTCCGAACCACACTCGGGGGCCGCAAGCGACGGCCCGCAGCGCGACGCAACACATCACACCGGCGCCTGCGCGGGGGCGTATGACTAGCAATTACAGTACTTGCTTCTCTCAGGTCTTCGTTTGTTCGTATCTCTCCTGCTTTTCCTTCGCGTCCTTGCTCATTGTTCTCCAGCTGCTCTTCCGGACACTCTCCTACCAGAAGCTTCGCCTCTGACAGCTAACAACACATCACAATGGCCAAAAAACGCATCTCCCTTGTATCACCATGGCGTCATCGATATCGCAGTAGTGCTCCCGTGTGGTCTGAGGGACGAACCATCCCCGAAGCGGATCCCAGTCACGGGGGCGGCGAAAGCGCGACAGTCCAACGCAATGCCGATTCCTGGTGATACGGCTGGACAAGGAGCTCCAGGAGATCCGGCAGTGCTACGACAAGCTAAAAGGCACTGCTTAGTCCGGAAGGCTTAGAGCTTCTGCGAACGGGACCGATTCCAAACGTGATGGCAGTGTAAGGCTCGCCATACGCTTCCGCGCAGGAGCCGGGTGTAATGTGCTGTGTTGTCTCGCCGGCCGCCGTTCAAAACGGCCCCCGGACGCTCTTGCGCTGCGCGCCCGTGGATGCGTCGGAGTGCTGGGTGCGAGCCCGCGCCGGTCTCATAGCCGTGGGCAAGGCGGGGAACAGAGCTGTTTCCCTAAGCTGTACGAACGGCCGTTACAGTGAGCACAGGCACCTTCGCGTTTTAAGAACCATGAAGAAATTCTGCTTCAAACGCGAACGCACGATGTCGTCCCCTGGGTTCTGTAGTCGCCGGACCGCTGGTCTATCCAAACTCCCAGATCTCATCGGCGCCCCGTCGCAACCATGCACAGCTCAGCCCGCTGCGCCGGGAGTACTTTTGTGCTTCCAAAGCGCTTCAATTTCAGGCAGAATTGGGCTAGTTGCAGCGAAACAGAATTATGTAAGCAGATCAGCATCTAAAGTGATAGTACTATGAAAAATGTCCCGAATGAAGTAGCGTACTACGCGGACACTCTTTAGACCACACTTGCACAACGACGTACGGCACTAACGTATGCTGCGCTCCTAGTACCGTGGAGGACAAGAGAATAAAAGGCGCTGTTGAGTGTTTGCTGTTCTGAGCGCTGCGGCCTGACCACACGGTTCAAACGCGAACGAGGTCGTCCCTGGGCTCGGTACTCGCCTAACCACTGATTAATGATCTTACTGGATCTACATCTCAATACAGATATCGTCGTCGTGGACCTGGTTGCGGCGCAGCCATTCACACCTCCGTCCGCTGAGCCAGTATGGAAGGAGGGATACCGACTGACAATAGTGTCTAGGTTAGATTTCACTGCTAGCTTGATGAGGGTGACAGCAGCAAATGGCCCATGCCCGTTACGCAGATTCGTGCCATCGTTTATGACACTGACCACCGCGGTGCGGGCCGGTGCCAGCAGAAGTAAAAGACACGGAACTATGGCAGCACAGTAACGCGGAATGTACGAGTGTGCGCTAGAATTGTGGAACGACAAACGCATGCTTCGGGCTTTCCTAATTGTACGCGGCCGTTCCTTGGGTATCGTTAAGCAGGCACTCCTTGCGTTCTGCGTGTCCAGTTACTTGCTCGTGATCATCGGCTCTTGGCCGATTGTTGCTTCAACACTTGATACGGCGGTCATGTTCGGGTACCTGGTGACAGCCAGTGCTGCTCGCACCGTGCGTCCGTTAAGGTCGTGACGCCGAGAGACGACCGGGACATGTTCCACACTGGCTGCTTGGCTCCGCGAAGACTCGGGCATGAACGGTTTGCCTACCAAAGCCCCGGACGTCGCTTCGTCAGAACAGTAAGCTGTAGGAGTGTAGTGCCTTAAGCACAGGCCTCTCGGAGAAGTGACAGACACGAGAATAAAAGGCGCGCTGCGCAGTTCATTATTGCAAAACAGCGTTGAGCCAAAATGCGGAGCAACAGAATCCTACTTGGAATCTCCAGGGTCCCTCGGAGACCCCCTGTCTTGGCTGCGCGACGGGAGTGGGCCACTGGCAACTGCCATGTCTTCCGCGTCGGGTGGCTGCTAAGGCTCAGCAGCGGACGACAGAGGAGGGTTGGACGACATGGCGGGGAAATGGCGATCTATAAATTCAGATATGATACGAGATACGGGGACGGCACTGTCTGGGGTTAGACCCAGAAGGCCCCATCGGCGCGGTGCTTGTCGACTTCTAAGTTCTTCTTCCTCTCCCCCGGCCCCCTGGGGACCTTTCTCGCTCCCGACAGCACTAGATTGTAGTTCTGACGCTGTCTGCCGACCGCTCCGCTCTTCGTCACCCTGGCTATCCTTTGATATCCCGCGGCGACTGTCAGCTGCATAAAGCAATGCGCAAACCTTGCTTGGGGCAGTAACAGCGAGTCACCACTACCCGGAAGGCTGACACAGCGACCTACTTGCTTTTGCAGACCGACGGAGTGTGCCCGTCCTTCCGGATGAAACAAACTGTAGACATCACGCCGTTTCCACTAGAATGAAAAAGACTTCAGTGGAAACAGCATTCTAGGCTAACACCCTTCTCTTTGATAGAGAGGGTATTCCCGGCCGAAGAAGAAACACACTGCATGCAGGTACCGATACGTTCGCAGCTACAAAGTTGAACTGAACGGCGCGTGGAACGCGGACGACGCCGGCGCAGGTAGGTACCCCATGCAACACAAGCAGTCAGGTGTGCCAGTTTCTTCTGAGAAATGTCGGCGCACGTCCTGATAGGGAAACAGCGTTCAATGCATTGAGTCGGCACTCGTTTTTTTCGTATCCTCGTCTAGTAGAATTAACCGTTTCGTCAAACGCACGCATCCTTGAATCCGCCGGCAGCGACCCGTACCTTGCTGTAGGAATGGAGTCTTTAAAACAGTTGGCGTGTCTGGTGCCGCACGGGAGGGCGACGGTTTAGCCCCGCTAAAGTCGGTCCTTTGGTCCGCTCGGCCCGCCTCTGGGGACAAATCGCTTTTTTTTCTGCTACGACCTCTTGGGGTTGCGCCTAGTGACACACAGACAGCACCCACACCGGTCCGCACACGTCCGCCTGAACTGCTGGTGAGGTGGCGGTGCAAGCGCACCTGGTGACAGCTACCCAGCGAGAATACGTCGCAGTTTTCAGGACGCGCTTGCCGTTCAACGCTAATACGGCCATACCTCGGACACGCAGTGCACGCTTCAGACGTCCTTGCCGAACTAGCGCTGGAGCAGCTAGCTCTGGTGTAGCGGCGAGAGGTTCGCCGACGCTGTCTCCGTCGCCAGCTCCTGGCCACGCCTTTTGTTTCTTTCTCCGAGGGCCTTCACGGTCTGCATGGGGTAACACTTAACACCATGCTGCGAGTGCAGTACAAAATTACAGTGCCACGCCCGCGGTAGGAGCACTCCTGCCGTACTAAGGAAGGCAAGCGGAGTAGACCTCACTCCAACGCACGTTTCGAGTGTTCTGAGCCCAGATCGGAGACCGTGGTCGGACTGCCTTTATTGCCTGGTCTACTGATCTGCCTCTTGGCCTCCTGAATAGAGGCGGCACCACGCTTGCCGCACAGCGTCCCTTACATTTGTCCCTACCTTGCGATTGAGGGACCAGCTTGGGAACACCAGGCGACGGCACTGCCGCAGCTTCAGAAGGGACCGTCCTCTCAACCGCACTGTCACTGTCAGGCAACAGCTTGCTCCTTCTTTTGCGAAGGCGTTCGCGAGCTGCAGCAAGTAGCATGAGACAATGCACTACTAGACTCGCAGAAGTCGCACGCAACTTGCCTGGACTGCTCCTTCGGCAGCGCTACAGGAAAGACACCTGCGCTTGTTCCAAGAAGAGGCCAACCCACGTTGCGCGTGGTCCTAGCTCGGCAGGAAGAGCAGCAGCAGCTACCGGGGTATTCGCTGTGGGACCAGTCAGGTTCCCCCACGCCCTGCTACGTAAGCCCCCTCCCCAGGCTTTTGTTTTGTGCCTGGCACTAGCCCAGTGACCGAGGTACCTCGCGATATCGATACAGACGGCGAAGCAGCAGACAACCGTGGCGTCGGCAGCTTCGGCCGAATCAGCTATGTGATCGCTTTCCCCAGTCGGTGGCCCGGATATTTCTCCAGCACCGGGTGGAGACTGCGGAAGAGGATAACAATCTTGCCGACAACGCAACAGCGGACGCAGAAAGCGCAAGACACCCGAACTCATGACATTTCATGTAGAGCGGAAAAAAGACTCCTGCACGCCATGTCGATACACGTCTCCAGGTGTGACTGTTGACTGCAAAAAGCTTGTTGTCCTCCCTTCTCACTCACTGGGCTGTCCGTAACTCCGGTTCAAATACCATATTTCCGTCTGACACGTCGCGCATCTCTCTCCGTGCGTCTACTCCGATGCTAAACCGCGGTGCAGCTCTTCCTGATTAGCAGCCACTGCATTGTACCTTCGGAGACTGCGGAGAGACCATCAACAAAAAACTCCTCCAGTTTGGGCTCCGATGAAACGATGAACGGCGGTGGACTGCCACCTGTGGCCGTAAGCTGGTCAGTGACCTGCGGCGACGGCGTGGCTCTCGTCCGTGAACAATCGCCTAGGCCTGCATATGACAACAGGTCGCCGACCGGGCCCGCTAAACACTTCAGCACTCGTTGTAATCATACAAGAGTAGATACACTTCACAGGGGTCTTCTTCCAACTGTCTCGCCACACGCTTGGTCTCGTGACGGCGCGGAGGTCGGGCCCTACTACGCCCCTGTACGGGCTTTGCGATTGTTGTGGATCGGCTGAGCGTTTCGCACAACGGAACATACAAGCTGTCGCCCGTCTGCGGAGGCCTGTCTGGAGAGATCTGACACTGAAGCTGAGGGGTGGGGGGGCGACTCCATGGGAGTGTGCTAAGAAAAGTTCCTCCATGACATATCCCGGCGAGTACACTGGAGTCCGATATTTCGAGATCAGCTGCGAACACCAGCCTGGTTCAGTGAAACCCGTGCCTCCTGTCGAAGGCTATACACGGAGAACAGGACGTCTGTCGTTTGACCAGGGTACATCGAAACGGAATGCAGCAGCCAGCTCTTCACGAGGTACGGCGCGTTTGGGCCACCCGCCTGACAACCAGCCGCTGCCCCAGAAAGCTGTGCGAAGCTGCAAGCGATGAATTCCATTGTAAGGCTCACACGCCCATTCACACGCTGAACGACACTAGACATATGCCAGTGTTCTGCATGCCACCTGCTCGCTACAGACCAGTGTCAGCCCTCGCCTACGCAGTATAAGTTACGGAAGGGGACTCTACCGGGGATATAGGATTTCAAGCTAATCAAGAGATCCAGTAGCACGCCGACATATCTGATCTGCTGCCTCCGCTCAGCGCTCGGCTGCTCATGCTCACACTCGTCGGTCTCCACAACAAGACTTCGCAGATGCCTGCGCACAGCAGCTTACAGTCTTCAGCTGTGAAGCTTTCAACCGAGGGTCGATCGTCTTCAGTACCTGATCACGAACAAAGCAAGAAACGGTTCCGCCCCTGGTGCTGTCGCTTGTTCACCCCCGTTCTGCCACTGCATAGTCCAAAGGATTTAGATGAGTAAGTGGATGCTTGTCGCGTCATTCTGCTATACTCCAGCTGTTGCGTCTCTGTCTGTCAGCCGGCAGCGAGACCATCTACACGGAACACAGCGTGGGTATACACTGTTGGACCGGGCTGTTGCATCCAGCGGTCACGACAAGGAAAAGCCATCCCGTTGTGCAAGCAGTCTGTCTCAGGGAGATATCCCAGGTTCTTTTTCAGTGAAGGGCTACGGGGGCAAGTCCCTGAACGGGATTGCACAGCGGCGAGCACTCCCACACAACTCACAAACAATCGCTCGTCGTCTCTTTCTTTCTATCTGCTAGCTCACGGCCCCCATAAAGTGGGCCACACCTGTCGACGGTCCGAGTACGCGAGGTCTCGGGACCGAGACGCAATGCAACTGCCAATGTGCGAATGTCCCGAATGTCTCGCTGTTCATATCTAGAAATGCGCATGGGCATCAGGAGCGAAGAATAGGCGCCTTGACTATTCCTCAAACAGGTCCAGTAGATGAGACGCTACGCAGCCTCACTCTGTTCATTCGGTAGCAGAGGACGCCGGTGAAAAGCCCGTGATTAAAAGGACACACCAAAGCGAAATCCGCCGTTAGGCTGTGACAACACCTTAGAGACGGGCAAAACCACGGACGGAAAAAACCTCACACGGTCGAACGCAGAATCGTTTGGGTGGTTCCTTCCCTGATCGGCCGCTGGCGATACGAGAGCACCGCGACTGTTGAAGGCTAGCGTTGTCTTACATCACCAGTGTTTGGAACACGAGTGGGAGCACGCAACAGCTCTGTTTTTGACCGTATGAGCCTCGTTCACCTTGCCGGTCTGCGAGGTATTGTGACAGCCCATCGCGGGACTCGCCTGAATGTGTACACTTGCGCGCGCCTTCTGTAAAGTAAGCTGTACCTTTTCTTAACGACGTATCCACCGGCGCGGCGAACGTCTTTGGAGTGACGTTGGACGGTTCCGAAGCAGTCGGGAGCAGGCCACGGATGTGGTCGCTTTCCTCAGTCGACGGCCAAGGATGTCCCTCGTCCCCTAGGGGGGCTTGCACGACTTCACGCGACTCTACTCAGCAAGCCAAGCAAGTCCGACGGAACACAAAAGCCGTACTCTCAATAGGACCACACAACCTGGGGGAGAGGGATCGCCCCCACGTGGCCGGTCTGTGAAAACTCGAGATCTGGGCTTTGACTCAGCGAAGTCGAGAGCGTGCTCTTCTGGACACCCGCTAGCGGCTCTGGGAAGGGCGATCTCAACAGCAGCACTTCATTACGTCGTTTGCTGCGTTGTCTGCAGTATTCATCTGTCTTCAGTCGATGGTGAACTACAGCGGACACAACGGCGTACCTACCTCTCGAGACTAAGCGAAATATAGGAGGCCCTGGAAACCTCTCCGGTTCGGACGACGAACTCGATAGCGCTGGCACATGACAAGAAGCAACGCTGCCTATAACAACCGGATTCGTCTACAACGGCGGCGGAACTTATCCCGGTACACAAGCGCTTAGGCATGCTAATGATGTCCCAAAGGCGTCGTGTAGGCGAGGTCACAAGTGACCAGGAATCTTCTACGAGTGCAGTGAAACAGGGAACCCGCCCTATGAGCCCCCCACACAGCACGGCGAAACTGCACCATGTGCAACACCTAGACGCGGTATCGGCACGCTGGGACTTCACAGAAGGCTTCTCCAACAAGGGCAATTACGAGGAGAATGCTGTTCGTCCATAGACTAGTGTGAAGCCTCGGGGCGGCTTCGAGGTCCGGGTGAATCAAACGGCTGCGCACGGGAAATGCCGCGTCTCATTTGCTTTCACTAGGGTCGGTTTGGGAGGAAGAACAACGACGGTCAAAGCAGGTGGTGTACACTACAGTCGAGTGCTGAAGGGGATGGTTGCGGAATAACCTTCTGAGTGAACATAGCCTTAAAACGGACACTGCAAATCTTCATACCCCTTTCCGCCTTTTGACCAGTGCGCTCTGTTTCGAACAGGCAGCTGTCTGTCGACAATAGTCTACAGGTGCGCTGCAGCTAGTAACTCCATTGTGATGCTCGAGTATTCACATGAGCAAAAAGCGAGACTGGACACGCAGAACCGTCCCTGAGGTCCATTGCAGGTGAGAGTCATGTTTCTATCTTCACAACTTAGACTTGTGAAGCAGGCTCGAACCGAATAGAACATCCCGCCTCGTCACTAGCATCATGCAAGATGCAGATTTCACCAACGGAACTTCGAGAGTCGGTTTATTGGTTAAACTGCCGGGGTATCGCAACCGTGCAGCCGTCATGAAGCAGGAGTTGTGAATATCAGTACAGTTCCACTAACATTTTGAATCCCTACAGTCTATGTGCAATATCGTTTTGTCCCGCCTATCGCTGGTGTGCCCATGCGCATAAACGTAGGTTCGCACTGGGTATCCGCGAGAAGCTTACAGTCTTGGGAGAGATATTGCTGGAGCACTCCTAGTTTGTCTTGAGTGGCCGGAGATGCAATGGAGACACAAACACGACACTGCTTCTCTGAAGCTTTCCAACCGCGTCGCGTGCCTACTGTCGAAGCAACTCGTTCCATCGCTGGGAGGTGGACGTGCCGCAGGTGTCTTTTTTTCTTGATCCCTCTCGCCAAGCCCACTTTGGCTCACTGTCTCAGTGGTCTGCCTCCGCGGACTCGGTATCGATATTGCAGGCAGCCGTCGTCGACACTCATTGCAACACACAATAGCATGCATCCCTTCGGTGTGGTGAGGTGTCTGTATGGACACCTCGCCACACGGGACGGCTGCCCAGGAGGGAATAACACACATTTCGAGTGTGGCTCCCACGAGCCGCCTAGAGGGGTAAGCTGTGTAACGCAACTACGGCGTGTCTGACTATGTTCTTCACGGGAAGCAGTATTGACGTGTATGTGCGCATACGCTAGCACGTGCTTGGATCCAACCGGGTTCAAAAGATATACTGCCGCATTTTGAAGCAGCCCCTGGAGACAAAAAAGGCGGCCGCTCTGCACAGACTTCGACGGTGCGAGTTCCTCCCGTGATATGCCCTCTGCCACAGCCATTTCTGACGCTTCATGTCCACCGGCAAAACCTATTGGAACAGGCGCTGAGTATAACGGCAACATCGGACGGCTCGCCACTACAAAAATATCTCCACGCAGTCAGCTGCTTTCAGGGCACACTATCCATTAGTGTGCGCGGAGCTCCGCACCACTGCAACACTCTGTGACCTTACCCAACGACAGGATCCCGCGTCTGACCCAGAGCCGAATATGCCAAAGGGGATCCCATTCCTGGATGGCTGTTTTCATCACTGCAGCACAGCATCGCCCCGCACAAGGAGGTCAGGAGAAGGATGGGACAAAACAGGAGCCAAGCCTTTCTGTATTCGCCTCTCCCAATTAGATACACAACACCGTGTCCCCATGGCTCCCTACGTTGTGAACTGAAGCAAAGCATTGCTCGGACGCCTTGTCTACAATCCCCAGGCAGCCACTGACCGGCTCCTTCAGCCGCGAGTGCAGCGTGTGCCTTCGGGTCAACGCCTCGGCGCAGTCTCGGCGTCAAATTTACAAACAACTCAGCCCGCGCGCGGCTCGTCCATGCGCCAATAGAAGTGAGGGATTGTTCAAGTACACGCTGTAGCGTAGAGTCCTCAACGCCGAGAGTTTTCCAGCAAAGACGAAGCTCTTTGGCTAAAGTCAGGGTTATGCTGTGTCGCAGAGCAGCGGGCACACTCAGGCATCTGCGGAAAGAGGCATCAGGAAACACTCGTGACATTCTCATAAGAGTCGACTGCCCTTGTAGCGCTGCCACGAGTAGGGCTTCTATATGACGTCTTGCCGGTCTTTCTTCCTTTGCAAACGCGTGAATGCTTGAGAGCAAAGAGCTTAGTCTGTCTAGCTCTTCCCACTCCAAGGTTGAAATCCATTGCTCTCTTTCGGCAGCTGCGAACACATACGAAGTCGGAGCAATCAGGGGCACGCTTGACAGTGCACGCGACTGTGTTTGAGAGACGGCCGACGCGATACCCTATAAATGTAGCTGGTCTTCGACTATCAATTAAACTGCAGTAGGGAGCGAGTAGCGGCGTTCCTACACGGGCCACAAACAAATAGCAGCCTAGGTGTGCCGTATGTGTTCGCTTAGATAAGACAGCCCTTTCAGAGCCGGCCGTTGCCTTCCTCCTGTCACTGGCCAGCGCCTGCACTCAGGGTGGTTATGCGCCTCACTTGTTGCTGCGCGTGACCTAGTAAGATCGTTACGCTCAATCTCACGAGCAACGGTATTCGAGAGCAGCAGATGCAGGGACCCTTCGCGCTCGTCGGCAGAATGGAGCCCCTCAGGGCGGAAAGCTGTTCCAAAAGCCAGAGAGACAGACAAGGCACCTGAGAGGAAACTGAGAGCCAGCGGCAAGATCCTGAGTTTCGCAACAAGTGCGGCGCCGCCCAGGCGGCCGCTGAGCGGAGACAAAAGCCCGAGATCGTGAGTGTCATCGCAGACCAAAAGCGTGCAAGAAAACCAGCGAGGGACGTTCGAACGAGGCGCCACCTCCGTCCCCTGGCACAGCAGTCAAATAGCCGGCCACACACTACACTATACCTGCTACCATCTCAAGAGCCTGGTTTGGCGACCGGTCTGTCGTTAGGGTAGCCCACTCCGTTCTGCTATTGCGGGGCGTCTCACTACCAGTTGCAACTCCGCTCGTCAAAAGAGGCTCTAAGTGCTCACAGCGAGAAGGCGGCTGAGTTGGATTCCGCGAAGACAGACCGTTCACGCCATCCGCAGGCCCGCCCGTCTCCCGCGGTGTCGTTGTTTTTTCTGGTGCGGGATCCCCTGGTAGGCAGGTGACACACAGGCGACCAGCAGCTGCTCTGACGAATGTGGCGTGGCACGCAACCGTACTGAGCGTTACTTCAACGTGGAAGCAGACACGAGGCAATCTTCAAACAAGTCTGACCCGCTAGTCCCATACACTACGGCTGAAAAGGCGCTGCTCGTCTGCAGCCTGACTGTACGGCGTAGCCTTACAACACAGTAATATCTCCTGTGCCTTGGGCCCACTTTCACTGTCTACCAGATAGGCGAAGACCCTAGAGGACTGACGGCGGCCTCGAGCCTTCGAGACCGGGCCGACACGCCCCAATGTTTCTGGATCCGTCCCCGTAGATCGCTCTCCTCCCTTCGTATAAAATCTCGTGGAGCTATGCAGCCCGCAGAGGACCGACCATACGGAGCAGTCGCAGCTTACCTTCTCTGGCCACGAAACACCCAACCAGGCCTTGCTTGTCTTCAGCGTCTGAAGGGGCAACACACACACGTCGATGTCGACAGTTTCGAGAACATTCACTCGGCTGAATACTCGAAAGCTGCCGGGCACCAACAGGCGATGGTGCTGGTGCTACGCACCCGCCCTCGCTGTTGTCTGGCAGAGGGCCGCGGGATCGCCTTCGACCCAGTCATCAGCAGGGCCGGCATAACTCTCGAGAAGCCTCTACGCGTTTCTCTTCCCCCGTCGCCTTTTGCTGCGTCTGCTCACTGTCTCACTGACTCTACCTTCTCGAAATGAATTTTCTCTCTGCGATATTCCACAGTCAATGGCGAACGTGCGTTGCACGCTGTCAATGTAACAAGGGGTGGGCGCCCAGGTACTGTAACCACTTGGGTTTTACCTCTGTCCACAGTGATCTGAAAGACCCCACGACCCCTCAGCTGACTCTGCGCTGCAGTGGAAGCAGTGCTGATACACGCATACATACGTAAGCACGCGAGCAGGAGTACCCAGGTAGATACCATACACGTCTGTTGCCATGAATGGGCAGTTTCTAGACTGGAGAGAAGAACGGGCTGCACGAATCGGGGAATCTCAAGTGTCCGTAGGGGAGCTGACGTTCCAAGGCCCACAGTACACGAGTTCCGCACAGTCGCACGCAGAGGAAAGGCTGTCAGTTTACAGCATCGGCTAAACACTCGCATAGCATGCCACCTAATACGAAGAATCTCCGCACAGGCTTTGACTTCCTCGACGTCTCCGCTTCCGTCGCTGGAGACAGGTCCTCCACCCGTGTCATCGAGAACTTACCCAGCGGGAGGTGTCCACGTTCGGCCCACATCCGAATATGCGCAAGAGGATTCCATGCCTGAAATGCTGCCCTCAGTACTGCCGTAAACAGTGAGAAACAGGACTAGAGCAACGAAAAGCAATAAGATAGCCTGCTTGTGTGTGAGCCACTATCACGTAGGCTACTAGCAATCTTAAGATGCACTTCAAACAGGAATGCCCGTTACAGAGAAGGTTCACCCAGATGCAGCGAACTTCTCCTCACCCCGCCCCCCGTCAAATTCGCGCCGCTCACGTCGGCCCAGCCAGTATCATCCCCGTTTTCTGTTATCGGAATACTGCGACTTTTCATGAGGCTCCATTCTAGGTACTCTATCTGCATGTCGAAATATTACCTGTGCCTAATTGTCTCGCTGCTGCGGGTGGGGCGAGACAAAATGCAAGGTCACTCTGAGGGCGGCATCGGCAGGACGACCACCGTGCGACCCTATTTTCGCTCAAGCCATTCCCGCACGCCTCTCAACCGAACGGAAGGAACTTCAGACGCGCCCCTGACGGACGTGAGCTCAGACTGTCCGTCCTGTCTCCACAAGACCACTGTGCCAACATTGTGTCCGGTGGCACTGACAAACGAAAGCAACCCGAAGAGCGCATCAGCTTCAGGTAAGTACGGGCTCCCATGAAGAGTACCGACAAGGATGGTGGGTGCAAAAAAAACCCCCCGCCAAAAGGTAGCTGGCTGGCATAACAACAGAAAACTGACAAGCTCCAGTGCCAAGTAGTAACTGAGGCGCCACTGCACGAGGTACTACTGACCTGAGCCCTCAGCCACAAAAGCCGCGTGAACTTCAGCGGATTTTTGACTCCGCGGACCTCGGAGCAGACCCAGATACAGCTCCCTTCGACGTTGCCACGTCGAAGAACCAACAGTTCTCAAGGCGTGTTGAAGTAAGACAGCCACCGTACGATCCGTCATGCCAAGGACGCTCCAGCCACGATGAAGCACGGATGCTAACGCCATGGTAGGTCCGTGACTCGATGCGCGACTTAGATTTAAGCACTTGTTCGAGGCACGTTCGGGAAATATCCGTGACAGTCTCATGAGAGTAAGATGTCCTTGTAATGCTGAGACGAGCAGGCTGTTGACCTCGCAGCTTGTCGGGGCCTTCTCGTTGTGCCCTTGAAGCGCGCTAATGCTTGCGTTCAAAGACTCCAGTCTCTCTTGTTCTTCTTCTTCGAGGCTTGCTACCCACAGCTTCCTCTCGTTGGCTGTGACGACACATAAAGTCCAAGCCACCAGACACGCAAACCTGGGAGGGGACGAAAAACGGCTAGAGACCACCGACACACTGGGACTGGGGGAGGGCAGTTGGAGAACCCAGGCGTCCCGCTATTCTGCCGGCTACCTTCTCTAGTAGTCTAAGGCTGTTGTGCCTGCTGCTCGGCTCGAGAACACGGCTCCTATTGTTATAGTCGAGGCAGCCTTCTTCGCACTGACTATCAGCAGAACGAGTCTGAGTGCGAGTGGTCCAGGCTTCTATCCCTCTGACTACGCAAAACATAGCTTTGTTGTATATAGCACGCCCTAGCCTGTGCCTCTAGCAGCTTACCTAGGTGCCCGCTAAGTATCTATGTGTCCACCCAGGACAACGCATCTTCGCTACGCCACCCCATTGACACATTTCCCCCTTTCCTGTCGCGATCGGAGTGGGCTTGCTCCTCACCAGTCGGCACGCGTGAATTTGTGATGAAGATGCGGTCAACTCCCAGCGCGACGCTGTTGGAGAGCACGAGCTGTGAAAATCCATCGCGGAAGTGACCAGGGGCGTGCTCGCGAAGATTCGTTGGCCCTGGAGCCAGCGAAACACGAGAGCCACCATGGACAGGATGTGACTGCGGCGGTCCAGCGGAAGCTTCAAAGTGCCGACAAGTCATCGCACTTAGAGTGCGTTACGCCAGCCAAGCTGCCACTTCGGTCACCACGTAACACTCCAAGCCTTCACGGCTGCGCTCAACGGTTTACAGCTCAGTAAAGAGCACGTCACTCGCTACACCTTGTAGTTTGCCAAGCCTTCGGTCCGAACACCAATTCTCGAGAAGTGCTTCCTGTTTTCCTGCTCAGGCGCCGGGGCACTCCCACCGTCGCCGCTATAGACAGATTGCTACAGAACTGAGTAGAAAGGCGCGCGCCAGCCCGGCAGCTGTCTCAGCGAAGATCGCAGGAAGTGAGACGTATCACCGCCCCTGGAGAAAGCAGCACACTGCTTCCCTCGGTGGCTTAGCGTTCTTCACTGGTGCGTTGCCCGAGAGCCCGCAGATGGTGATAGAAAGCTTCGAAAAATTCTCATTCACCTTTTGACTTCATTCAGTTGGCTCCTATGAATCTCGGCTTGTACGAGCGACGCCCGGACAAGCCCCTGACCCTCACACGACTCAGACGTGGGGGAGCAAACAAAGGAGTGCACGTTACCTGCGGATAACTCTTCAGCCCCCGTGCTAGTAAAATTCAGATTGATGGCTGACACTCCGACATCACGAAAGACGAACAACGTTTGTAGGAGATGTAGCGACAAACGTTTGTGTTTCACTCTAGTACGGACACAGAACTGCTTTGTCTCTATCCGTCCTCGGCAGGGACACACTGGCGGTGGACGTGACAGCCCCTACTTCTCTCGCAACCGTCAAATACATAGACTTCTGATGCGGGACTACAAGACGTAGGGTAGCCTCAACGCGGACGCAAAAACCACCCTCTTCGGGCACAGCTGTGCTACACGCGCCTGCCCCTCGGAGAACTAACTGGCATCGGCAGTCGAGCTGGCACGTGGTCGAGAAAGGCTTTGGACCCACTGCATCACGTGGTGAGCCGGTGAATCACATACACCCTCCGCACACCACGCCAAGCGTATACATACTCCCCTTGTATATGCTTGGCGTGGTGTGCTCAGGTGGAAAGCGCATACGCATAGTCGACTCTACGGATGACTTGTACGGGCAAAACAGTTCAACAGAGCTGCTCTACAGAAGACCAAGTCCCCATGTTCACGACCGCACCCCTAAGTAAGGTCGACAGATACGCATATTTTCCCCGAGGTTGCACGCAGAACAACAGGCAAAAGACCATAACCGTCGACTGCTGACCGTGCAGTCCTCTGGCCGTCTTTTCAGATCAAGAATGTCTACCATCCTGATACGTCAGTTGTTCTCCCTGTCTGGGCTCGAGTCGCGACCTCCGCTTTGCCAAACATCCATCTGCTCGTGTCTCCACTTACACGAGGTATACACGGACTGAAGATTCTGGGGTGGTCTGAACAACCGGCTTACCGTCTTCCTCTACACTAGATTCCGACGAGCCTGAGGAGTCTTTTGAGCCTGAAAAATCAGATGATCGACAAACACGAAGCATCCCGTCGTGTTAGCGTGGGTAGTGTACATGGAGTCGCAGGGGTCGAAAGTAAACGGGGAACCTCAGCACCCCACCATACGTGGAAGCTTATGTTAAGCTTTTGTTAGATCCACATCTTCTTCCCTTTCGTCCGCTGTTGCGGGAAGTGACAAACGCAACGCTACTAAGTGCCAGTCAGACTGGTAGCCCATGGGAAAAGACAAGCACAACTCTTTCCACACACGTAACCTACTTGAAAACATCTGAGCCGAACTGCTCGTTTCTCTACCAGGGAAAACGTTTACACGTCCGTGGCGACAATAGCATCACGTGCTCACAAGAAAAGAATTTTACCCGATCCTACCCCAAACCCATCGCTTGCTCTTCTGATTTCCGTGTTTCCGGTGAACACTCTACCGAATGGTAATTCAGTCGTCTCCAACACCGATAACGAGAATCTCAACTACAAACTGCCGAGTCCACTGACGGGTGGACAGGAGGAAACAACTCCCCTTCTGCCTACTCACGAATTCTGCACATGTTAAGCTACAAGCACGAGTTGACTGTTCGGAGAAGGAACTGAGGGCCCAGGACACGTTTACCGGCCGCCACGTCAACCAGACGCAGATCGCTCTGCGCTCAGAAGGTGCCTTCAAAAGTCGTTTAAGTCTGTCATTCCGTGCCCCCTAGAGCCACGAAGCAAAGAAAATTGCCAGTGTTGTAGCGTATCACAACCATAAGGTGTGTATATCCGAACACCTTGTCTGTACAAGCCGGTACTACTCATGTGAATTCAAGACCATCACTCTAGAAAGGCCTCTGTGCTCCTCAGTTCTCCTCCAAAATCTTTCTCGGTCGTTTCTGGTCGATCTTCTGCGGAGCACTCGTGCCACAGGCGTCGGCTAGCTACTTATAATAGGGCTGAAATGCCCCCCTGCAGCTTGACAGCGCGGCGAGAAGGCGCTGCGCGGCGCGGTGAGGTATGCTTTGGTCAGAACGAAGCTTCTTTTCACGAGATGCGTGCAGTACTTGGAAAAAACTCCAGACCACCCGTAGCTTGAGGAAGCAGTATCCAAGAGACTTGGAAAAAGCTAGGTAGCTTATTGGAGAGATGGAACGGTGTAACTGAGAGAGAAAATAGACCATCGGGGCGACGTTTTCTATACTTGCAGCAGAGGCCACAGCTATGTTCTATATGCGTACACGAGACGAGAGCATGGACCCGCCCCCACTGTACATCTGAAGACGCGTACAGGAGGCACGGCAGAAAGCTAGGGAGAGCTCTTCCGTAGTTGCGAGCCCGTGGAACTCAGATTCCGAGAGGAAAAGAAAAACAGACGGCCACAGAGCATGTGCTACAGCATCTGATTCCCGGTGCATCTTTATGTATCTCCATACTTGCAGATGTGGGTGACGGACCGGGCTGGGCTTCTTCGTCACTTTCCTCTTCGACAGTCCGGCCAGCAGCCACCCGGTTATCCGGAGCCGTTGATGCCTCTATGGCACTACATAGGGCCTCGTCAACAGGTCTCGTACCTCTTCCGCGCCCCTCTCTATGGGGTGGCCGGCGAGGCAAGCCTTCTCCTGCCAGTCTTCTGATGGGTGTGAGACCCCCAAGATAAGGAGGTCTTTCATTTTCTCTGTCCTGAGTACCATAATGCAAAGAAGATAGCCCCGAGAACAAGCCAGAGAATCGTCCTCCTGTGTTCAGACACTTGCGCAGATAGAAGGTTAGTATAAACAAGAGAGCTGCGAAGCCGGAAAGCTGACGAACCGAAGAGGCGAAACTTTTTCGCTTTGACGCCAGGTGACGAAATCGTGAATGAGCGCCATAGCTGGAGACAGACCCCTTCCTTTGACCAAGCGGGATATCTTTGCACGGCCCCTTTCCGCAAGCCGCAGGGAGTTCTGTAAACTCCTCTGAAGTCCCCAAGCGAAGTCTCCCCTCCATCATTTCATCGACGCCTTCATTTGACCCGAGGGGCTGAAGCGCTCTGGTGTTGAGGATCTCTTCCTTCAGCACATGCTCGCTTGGGGAACGCCCATCTACCCCTGGCCCGGCTACGACTAACGGTGGGACAGGCTTCCATAAAGTTGCCTTCTGGCTCACAGAATGCGAAGAAGGCGCAGAGGACAGCACGTCAAGGAATGATGTCTTTACCGACGGCACCCAGGTTGAAACCGGTTCTTCATCCATCATGGGGTGCACGGATTGACGGGGAGAAGAAACTTCAGATTTTGCGGAGACACCGCTTCTTGCTGAAGGTCCAGGTAACGGTGCAAAACGAAAAGAAAAGACCAACGCAAACAGATGGGTGCAGGTAGTCGCAAGCACTTACACAGCCGATACTTTCGTAGAGGTGTATAGATGCATCCGTTGCAACAGCATAAAACTTTGACGATTACAAACCGTTGGCTAACCTCAATCCTTGTAGAGTACAGTCCGGCTTCAACTGAGAGTGCCAACAGGTACGGGACGTAGAACGACCAAGCAGGTCCTCCCCAAAAGGCTTGTGTTCTGTACTTATAAGAGCGTGGCATATCATATATATCCCTCGGGTCCGCGGCTGTTCGATCTTGGTGTAAGTGTTAAACCCGTGAGGCGTTCTTGACCTTAGTGTATTTGAAAAACCGGGAATATTCTGGCGGATAATCGTCTGGACCCTCTCACGTGGTTTTACAAGAAGCTTAATGGGGTTCCCATACAGTTGACAGGAAGGCTTAGTCTTCCACTTGTAGTGAATAGTCTGCTGCCAGCGCCCGAGATTCTCTGGTCCTGCCAGGAACGAGAGGCTGGCGGGGTCCAAGCGCGAGCATCGGTCTTTGCGAGTACTTCTCACGTACCGAAGGGGGAGACGGATGGAGCCGTGATGCGGCGCAGTAGATACCGGCGGGGAAAACACACGAGGGTGAGATGCCACCCCGAGATGTGATTATGAATTGAAACTGGGCGCCTCTCTACACAGACAAGGATCACCCAGTCAGCTCGGCGCAAACATAGCAAGCAAATCCCCCCGACGAGCGCAAGGGCGGCCGGGTCATCTTCAGCCACGCTTTACCAAAAGAGTAAAACTGCGCGAGTCACAATACGTTCCCGTCTCGTTGGGGATGGAAAGGACCAACTTTCTCGACCGAGACGTCCAGAACGCCATGGTTCCTTAGAGGGTATGCACTTTATGCGGGAAAAGGCCGGAAGACGGCCGGGAAACCAGCCGTCCTCGTCTGCAGCACACTCCTTGAAAGCCTGGAAACCGCTG
Source organism: Cystoisospora suis (assembly GCF_002600585.1). Lineage (NCBI taxonomy): Eukaryota > Apicomplexa > Conoidasida > Eucoccidiorida > Sarcocystidae > Cystoisospora > Cystoisospora suis. The sequence continues at coordinate 21,539 of NW_027153721.1, forward strand.
CGTCTAGGATTCCCCAAGTACTCGGCAGGGTTCTAAATAGGGGTCTCGCGTGCTGAGAGACCGTTGCCACCGGGAAGAGCGCCGTCTCCCGTCCACTGGTGACTGCAACTGTCCCCATCGTCAAGGGCTAGCCGGGCTGGTACCCCCAGCGCGATCCGTGTAACGCCGTCGCTGCGACTCTCCGCCGCGGCCGTCTGTGCCGCCGCCTGTAATGCGTGCTGTGCCGCGTGCCGAGTGCCGCGCGGCGATCGACCGCCCATGAGCCGACTACTGCGCGTCTCTGTCGGT